>NC_089320.1:1602244-1624128 GCF_036669915.1 Pocillopora verrucosa | reverse complement strand
TAAAGCTAAAGTAATTTGCCGCGCACTGTCTGTTTCATAATTGTTAGGAACCTTCTTTTTTCAAATTTAGAACTTGTTAAATTGGAATAATGGTACAGTAATAAGAGATTTCTCTTCAAAAAATTACTTGTCATGTTTGATCGGATGGCTGTATCTCTACCCATCAGTTTTGCCCTCTGAAAGTATATCTCTAAAGATTTCTGATTCCCTTCTATGAATACGAAGTGAAAATTGTATATATCTGAATCCCTCCGTGTCTTGTTTGATAATAATCGCTAAGTTTCTCTTGATTGACCTCTTCACAGTTACATCTCTAGAAGAGCTCAAACGACGTTGTGATTTGTCTGCTTGCATTTGCGTCCACAAAACTCGATGCAGACACTAGCATGATTTGTGTAGTATGGCATCTCTCTCTAGTTCTTTCTAACACGAATCCGGTTATGTGCGTTGTATTTTACATTTCTTAAACAAACTCTAAACAACGTTGGAACTTATTACGAATGTTGACTTACAATGTCGCGTAGTGTACGCTGAAATTTTTTTGACCCATTTTATAAGGAAACTCGTTTTGCACGAATTTTTAAATGAATCTCAATTCATATCTTATGTATTTTCCATGAATTGACAGTGGATAGTATGGATTATGTAAGTTTATGCTAGTTTAGACGATAATTATTTCCATCATCATTACATTGCCGGCTCAGCCGACCCACTGTCACCATATTCAGAAGTGATTTTATATACTGCGTATTCCGCTGGGAATTGAATTTTTATGTATATGTTTTCACTCAATTTTTTTTCTCTTCCTTTCTTTTTTCTCTCTGTCTTGTGTACCAGACTCAATAGACTATTTTAAGATTTTGATAAAGTGCTTCGCCTGTTATAGGTACTGATGTGATAGGGTATCTTATACTACTCAAGTATTATTAGAAATGAGACATCCGAATCAAAACAACACTTCCTTCTTTCCATTTTATTCATCGAAATTCTCCTTTTTTGCGTCAGATGTTAAGAATGTTTTAATTATTTTCTTTTCACTTAGCTCTTGCAATTTTTAACATTTGCTCGATAACGAATAATTTCTGGAAAGGTTTTGCGACAAGCTAAACATAGACCTTGACAATTTCTGTAATCTTTGTTTAGTTACGATATTTCGTTCATAGTTGTTCAAAATACAGGGCATGTATCGAGTTTTGAAGAGCAGGCTTAAACTCTTATTGCCTTAAGACAACGAATACATAGAGTGACGACATTACACCTCTATTTGCATCCTTTGTCGGCATTTTAGTATAACTGTGACATGGAATCAGAGGACAAATCTTCACACTTTGAAAATATTTCGTGACAGAAAAGATCCTTCCCCATCTCATTACCCTTAATATCATAAAAAAAATTACGGTTTGTTATTGAGGTGAATACACTTTCTATATGAGCTTTATCATTTTCCTTACAATGTAGTAACCTCGGATGTGGATCGCGACGCTTCAACTGTATATTGATAGCCTTCCTCAGCGTTCTTTGCCTGAGGAAGTTTATCATATGCAGAGTAAGAAAGGTTAGCCATTCACTCTGACGAAGGCCTTGAAACTCCCGATGGTGGCCAATTTACGTAATCAACTTAGTTGATAATACCAAATATTGTTATACTTGATCGCGATTTAGTAGAAAAACTCATTTCGCTTGGATTTATCTATTTCGGATCATTGCCAGATAACTGTATTAAAATCGCTGCGGTAATTTGTCTCAAGATGATGAAGCTTCTTCACTTATTTCATTACCCCTTTGTCTTTTTATATCTTTTTCCCTCTTTTTAAGTGTGCCAGACTAAGAGCACTCTTAGCTGGTAGTCGCCATTGTAGTTATAACGTGCTGCTAGACTGTGAAAAGAAGGATTGGCGAAGCTAACTTAAGCACTGAATGATTTGAAGCTGAAACTGAAGCAGTTGATACCCAGAACTCCTAGCGATGATTTGCATACAAGGCTTGCGCTCAGTGAAAATACCTTGTAATAGAAAAGTAAAGCATTGTGTGGTTTTTTCAATGCATTAAGTGAATCAGATCCTCACTCTGTGATCACGGATTAGAGTTTAAATGGAAATATGTACTCTGCTTTAGTATGTGTTGTTGCTTATCAAATTATCCCGCCATTCGCTTGGTAGATTGGTAAGTTTCCTATGGGCATGAACTACTCATGCAAGTTTGTCATTGTGTCATATTTGTGGCACTGAGTTAGATGAGAAAAGTTAATGTAAAATTGCCATCATTTTCGCGTGAATATTTCAACTCTTAACATGGAAACGTGTAGTACGTGACGGGATAGAAACGAACGTATCTGGCCATGACGTTAGTAGTGAGGGAATGTTTTACGACGCTGTTTTGGTCTGAGTTTCCTGGGAACACCTGGAAGAGGAAAAGATTCATTATTCATAAAGAGAAAGCCGTACAGTCAAGCAACACAAAATGCAAGTTTATAGTTAGAGGATTTTGCGATAGGATCTAAAGTACACCGTTTCCTCCAGCACGACGCTGAGACTGAAACTTAAAGAAAGTCTATGATAGAGTTGTGAGCTTTCTCTTGAATCTAGCCGCAATAAAACACGTGTAAGATAATTCCGATAGCTTTACAGCGAAGGAAATTGTTGTTGTTGAACTTGGATCTTTATCATGTTATTTGAGCCGCTATTGGGTCCATTTTCTCATTTCTCTCTCTCAAAAAAAAATTGCTATTTATGGATGAGTTTATCAGTAGATATTTTGTCGAAATTTTGCAATAGTTTTGGCAAGTTGATCACAAGAATTTTATCCCGCCGTTCGGTGATCACACTCGTAAATAACGATAGTTACAATGCAGCTGGCAGCGCCTGTGGGCACTATGGAGCCTAACCTGTGTTCTGTCTGTCTACCTGGGAGGGCAAGATTGGCCCATCTTGCCTGCTCTGGATTAGCCGTTCCGATTCTGCGCAAGAAAATAAGTTTCGTGGAGTAGACTCACAAAGTTCGTAATTTTTTGACAATGTCGGTGATGGAGTCGCAAAAAGCGGCAGAAGATAGGCAAAACATAGAAAAAACTAAACGACTCTCGTGGGTTTATTGTGGTACAAATACAGTTGGCTTTTTTTAAAATTCTTATTCAAGCGGAGTGTTTTTGCAATATAATAAATCCTTCATTGAGCAAGCGTGAGGTCGAGATGGTTGATATTAGTCTCTTTCATTTTTTTGCCCTTTAAAAGACCTTGACTTCATCTCGGTCTATAAAAACGCAAAAAATTAAAATTAAAAAAATAAAAGAACTCGGCCAACACTTAGGTATCTTGACCCCACGCTTGGTCAGTAACGCATACATCACACTCTTGAATGCAGCAGACCGATTTTGTAGATTACTCGTTTAATGCGCAGACCGAATTGGACTCCACAAGGGCCTATAGCTGTTATTTATAGTTGCCGATCAAATTAACCTTCAATCATTGGCATTTCCAAACCTTTTCAACATTTGATTCCTTGTAAGTTTTCCAAGTTACACCGTCTGTGGCTAGATGCAATTTGTACTTGGTGGTCCATTCGCGAACAAGCGGTGCTCCTTGGGTAGCCACGGCACAAACGGAAAGCACTGCACCCATATCAACTTGAAGATAGTCTGTTCTATCGTATTTAGTCCGAGGACACCATGCTCCCCTTCCCCTGGTTTCATTTAGTCGGCCGTAGTATGGATGATAATTTCCATTATAGAATGTGCTTGCTTTAAGTGCGGCATCTGGAATTGTGTCACTGTCCTCCACCCCAACTGGAACACATTCTAAATGGGAGTGAATCGAATAAATATTAAAGCTTATTCGCATGGTATCATAAAACCTACATTCTATGTTTTGTTTTGGTATCTACAACGCTTTATTAAAAGGATCTGCCCAGACTTCGGGTTCGTATCGAGCTGCGATGGATTTTAAAAATAATAATTAATGAAAATAAAAATAGCAATGATAATTATAATAACTACAATTGTAATGATAATAGTTATGCTAAAAATAACAATAATAATGACAATAACATTAGGAACAACATTATTATTAATAGTAATAATAAAGGTTATAATAACTACAATGAAAACAATAATTACAATAAATAAAACCCGAATATAGGACACACAGGGTAGACTCACCACCATTAATAGTCAATTTCATTTCAGTGACCGCCTTATATACTTTGTTAGATGTTGCTGTACAGATATAAGTGCCTGAGTCTTCCACTTTTGTGTTACTGATTTGAAGTGTTCCATCATGACTGACTTGTGATCTGCCCACAGGAAGATTGCCTCTCTCTTTTAACCACGTGATTTTTGGTTGAGAGTGACCAGTAGCCTGACAGGGGACTGAAATGGTTTTCCTCTTTTCAACATAAAGCCATGCAGGTGGTGTTTTTGTAAAACGCGGCAGCTGAAAGACACTTAGGTGAGTCCAAGCTGAGTCATGTCCTAAAATGTTTGACGCTTTACATTCGTATGAACCAAAGTCTGCCATTTTCGCATGTAATATAGTCAGCTGTCCATCTTTCACAACAGTCCTAGACTGCGCTAAGCCATCATTAAATTTGGACCACGTGATCACTGCTGGTGGAAGGCTTGTCACGTGACATTTTGGTAGAGTGATGTTCTTTCCTATTTCAATGTAGGTTGGGCCCGGAGAAAGTGAAACTTGGGGTGGAGCTGTGAATAATTGCGTAACTCGTTAGTACCGTTAAACTAAAGTTACAATTTCGGCCACTTTACAAACTAGATGGATTTAAGTTATTCTTAGTGTAAAACGTATTCCTCGGTGATACGTTTTGTTCATGTGAACACGAAATAAAAAGGAAAACGTGAAAAATATATAACTTACATTGAACAACAAGACTTGCAGTTTTTTCATTCTTTCCCAGTATACTTCGCGCCTCGCATCTGTATTCGCCCGCATCTTCTAAGCCGACATCAGTGATCTGCATCAGGCCATTTGATGTCACTTTGGTCCGATCGCTAGGCAACGATCCCTTGGCTTTTGACCAAGTTATTTGAACAGCGGGATTTCCAGAAGCAGAGCATAGAAGCGAGGCCGTCTTGGTTTCGTTGACAATTAGTTTTGGCGGGGAAATTGTCACATTTGGAGGCGAAAGAGACTCTCCTGATTCCCCTTTAATTCCCGGGATACCTGGGATACCGGGTGGCCCGATGTCTCCTTTAATTCCCTTCTCTCCTCTTACTCCGGATGGTCCCATCTTTCCTGGTTTTCCGCTCCGACCAGTAGCTCCTATAATTCCTCGGGGGCCTTTCGTTCCTTTGTCACCTTTGGGTCCTGCTCTCCCCGGAGGTCCTGGCCGGCCACGAGGACAAACATTCAAACCAGCTTTGTTGTGGCAAATACTCCAAGTGAAATAAACAATGTCCTCTATCATTTTCCTAATCCCAGCTGAATTATTAAAAGGTGGTGGATGTGAAATACTACGCTTCAGTCGATTGATTTCAAGCTCGGCAGAGGTGGTTTGTATGACTGAAAATATATCAAATATGTCAATAAAATAGGAGAGTAACTTAATAAGACCCTTCATTGTTATCTCAAATAACATGATACAGATCCACGTTCAACTACAAACACTAGAAGCAAACGACAATGGACCTTTTTACAGTTCCCGGCGCCATATTGGATTAGTAACCGCGCACACACGATAACGAGGCTGGGGTTGACCCAGCGGTTCTTTCAAACCGCTGATCTGCTGACATTTCACGTTCTGGTGCACTTTTCAATGTGATTTCTTCCTTCAAAATGCTTGTTTAACACAACAATATGGAAATTTCGTCATTAGATGACATCCAGAAACTCGAAGCAAAAGATCTCAGGGAGATTTTAAAATCTAGTTCAAAATCGACGGGCGGAATTAGAGCCGACTTATGTTTACGTTTATTATGTTTATGCTTTGCTGATGTAACACGTCCTTCCATCGAGTAGTGGAGAAAACCGAGAACTTCTTACAGGACTTAGAACAAAGCCAGAGCGACTTCAAATACGAAGCAACTATGGTAAGGATTTCAGCCCTTGGATGGTCGAGCGATCTCCGTAATTTACCCGAGATGAATTTCACTCAGCTTTACGATTACCCCGTTGTTTCACGAGAATATCGCCACATCGTTTTGAGAGGAACGCATTACAGGAAGTACCACAGAAGTTGTTTAGTATGGCTTAGAAAGCGAGGCAAAGGCTGTAGTCCTCTAGGTAGAGGAGATTTGTTATTGCTGCTGTTGTTGATGTGGTACTTGTTGTTGTACCATATTCTTCAGTTAAAGTTGTTCCAATTTTGTTTACCAAGAGGTATGTTAGTTTGCCATTTGTACATTGTATCTTACGAGAAACTATACAATAGAGACTGTAGAACCACTTGATTATAACCCTTCTTTCTATCAACCCACGAGGGAGACTCTAACTAATAGATGTCATAATATTTTGAAACCCATCTGGCCCAGGACAACTTATGCTCGTGATACACTGAAAACCATTTCAGTTCACGACTCATGGTAATTTATTAGGTGGCAAGACAGCATTGAAAGAATCAGACCAAAATATTAGACAATTTAAAAACTCCCAAAAGAGACTGATTCATGTAACTTCTCCCTATAATATCCAAACACTATCCAGCAAACAGATAATGATAATACTGAAACTTATCAGGCAGAGGTTATCTTGATCTTACATCAAATTCTCATAAGGGAGAATTAACAATCAGATCTTGGGTATTTAAGGGTTAAAGGAAGAGAACAGAAATGCTGCCTCTCAGCTACTGATCTCAACAATGCTAGTCCTTTACACACATTTAAGTTTCTGTCAGTGATAAACATTCTGTGAATTAATATTCCTATTCTTAGCACTCAGAGGCCTTCTGACACAAAGGTTTGCTATACTAGTTCTTATTGCATTGTGTTAACCAATGTTATGATGATATAATTTTGAGATGTAAAGAAGATACTTAAAAGATTGATAAATATATCCAAATCAAGATATATATTTTATACTGTTACAGTTACCACACGGATTTGTTTGAAAGAGAATCTTTCAGACCATCGAATTGTATGAGAAATTATTTTTTGCAAGACTTCAATCAAAATTTTTATTATGAGGACAATTTTGTTAATGATAAAATTTAGTGTCATAGTTCATCTATATGTCGAGAACTCTTTCAGTTGGTGAAACTCACTTTTTCTTTTTTTCAATTTGAAGCATCAAATTGATTGATACATTAAGCACACAAAATATTTTTTGAGAGTTCCATCTGGCATCCATAGTGGGTTACTCTGCTATCATAAAAATAAAAAACATCAACTACTGAAAACTGCTTTTGTCACAATTATTACCAAATTTGTGTCAGTTTTTTGGGTCTGCCATAATAACTGAAAACTCTGAAGATACAGTGTCTTGACTATTTTATTGAAAGCAATTACTCTCCAAGAGTTTCTCTGCTAGGAGTGTTTAAGGTAAGCCATGTAGTAAAAAGGTGATTAGTACTGAACTTATTGAGTTACTGCCGGAATAAAAAAAAAACTCTATTGAACTTAAAACAATTCTGGTACCTAATAGAAAATGTGTACTAATTTTGCAACAATAGTTACCCTCATCCATAATTCACAGAGAATAAGATAAGTATAGAATGATAAATACTTAGCAAAAATACATGCCTCCGTGCATAAACTTGAAGAAGTGAAAGCTCGTAGGCAAACCATTGGCCATAAAATGTATTCGAACAACCAAAAGCGGCACACTGCTTTTCTTTCTTTTTGGAAGAAAAATTAGCTTTATCGAGATTTCGGCTAGGACCATTCATTTTCCTTAAAAACCGAACAATTTTACTGCCCACTTACGAATTTCACCAAAAGCGCTCACCCTAGACTCGTTCTCACGTGTGTGCGGTTGCATGTCCAATATGGCGCTGGGAACTGTAAAAAGGTCTATTTGACCGGAGCGAGGACACAAATCCTTTACAGTTATCAAAAGCGACGTAAAAGAAATTTAAATTTAACCCCTTGTCAAATGGCTCATGTTTATCTCTTGACTTGATTTCTCCACAAATATAATCATTTCGAGCTTGACGAGAAGTTATGAATATTTTAAAGCTGTATGTTTACAAGGGTATTGACAGGGAGCTTTACTTTCTTGTTCACAAAGAGACTCGGGAGAAAGTTTTCATTTCTTGTTCACAAAACGGTGGGCAACACATCGGTTCCACTATTTCAATGTCGCTATTTAAAAAATAATAGTGTATTGCTGAGATTGAAAACATTTGCGTTTTTGTCCTTGGTAAGTCTCCAACTTATTAGAGAATGAACATGATGTAAAACAAGAGTCGTCCACATGGTTAGCTTTTATTCTACGTCGTTAGATACACGGTAATTTCCATATTTCAATGGAGGGAAAATAAATCTAGGTTAAATCTGTTATTCTAAAACAGAAGTCAGAGGAGACGACCATTAGCTCTCGAGTACTTTTGATCAAAAACTTAATCCTGTGACAGTTCAGAGTAACTTGCAACTGACATAAATCACTTTAAATAAGCATGACTAGCAACAAACACAGACAACCATGTATCAATTAAAATAAATGCAGTCGGACATCACCTTGTTCAGTGGGAGGAGAATCCGTCCTCGCTTGTGTCATTTTATCTTGAGGCATGAATTCCTCCACAGTTTTCAACCTTCGTTCATACTCATTGAACTTGGTCTCGTTTCGAATGAATTCAGCGGAGTAAAGAAGCAAACAGAAAACGCTCAGAACTGTGCCGGGGCTCATTGGGAAGGAACGGTCTTTAAGAGACATCGTGAGAGCTGAGTGATCGAACCTTCACGTAACCAGCTTTCGCAGCATGTTGCAGTAACCTTACACTGCCTAAATTTAATACTAGGTTTAGGTCAGAAGGCTACAGACCTTAATGTGATAGCTAGCTTTTTTTGTCCCAATACATTTCTCTTAGGTGAAAGAATCCTAAATTAGCAAATAAACGATATATTGTGCGAAATCAAATTTTCTACAAATTTTTTTGACGGTTAATCGACGGCCATTTTGAAAACGTTCGGATCCAGGTAACGTGATGTGATACATCACACGTGTGTAAGGCAGTGAAAAGCGTCATGTCAAGACCTGAAAATAACACTTCGCCCTCGCTATCCAGCTGCTGCTGAAATTTACGAGCGAAAAAAGAAATAAGATTTGTTTCATTCTGTTATAGGCCACCATTTAGAGACTATGAAATACGAAGTGAGAAATAAAATAATAAAGGTTGAATTATCGAAACGCGATGGATCGCGTGTTTGTATTCGGAGCCACAGGTTATTTGCACGCCATTCCAAACAGCTGTAAAAAACATATATATTCCCATAATTATTTCCTCTAAACCATTATCGAGCCCTATACTTAAGGAAATATTTTAGTCCAAGCCGAAAAGCATTTGACTTTAGATTTTGTCTGGTGTTTATCACTGTGACCTCAGGCCCATCGGTTCTGGAGTCAGCGTGACAAAGAGCAAAGTGTTGTCGCGTGCTATGGAAGGTCGTCATCTGGTTTCGTGAAGGAAACTCTTCTTCCACGTTCCGGAAATGGACAAGATTTATCCTTTTTTTAAATTTTTTTTGTTTTAACGGAGACTAATGAATAGCACAAAGGAAGACTTCTTGCCGATGTAACTTTTTGATTATTTCTTTCGATGCGTTTCGTCTCCAGCTGAGAGTTCTCCAGGAATGATTACAAGTAACATTGACCAGCATATATAGCACAATCGTGTGCCTTAGTTTAGTTAACTTCCGGTGGACGTGATCAATAATAACAGAAACATGCTGTAAACGGATATTAAATGAAACGCCTTGTTGTTTCTCATTTGCAACCGGAAGCATGATAATTAAATCAATCCTGTCCGAAAGGTTACTCGTTTCAAAAATGTATCACTGTCAGCTGAGTGAACAGTAAATTACTCACGCTCGTTCATCGTAAATAAAACAAGCCGACAGCCTGAGAGAAGAAACCATGAAAGCACAAATCGTGGTATTGCCTTGCACCCACAGTTTAAAACGCAGTGCTTTCGTTAAAAAGAGGAACCGAGTTAACGACAAACTCGTGCTTCGGAAATAACAAGCACGTGATGTTTCTCAAATTACGACCTGAACATAAAAAAAATATATATATATATATATATATATATTCAAGCTCAAGTTATCCAAAACTGTACTACTCCTAGCCGTATTGACATTACAGTATGGACAGAACACAACAGGATTTAGAAAAAAGAAAACGAAAACCAGGGAAGCGCTGTTCAGCGATGTTCTGTAACGAAACAAGTGCAGAGGTCGGAGTCAGCCTTCACCAGTTTCCTCAAACCCTGGATGCAGGACTATAAATCTGGCTTCTGCCTGCAACTGTTCCTCTGTAACGTTCTCCAAATTTTTATTTTTGACCACATCTACTTTTTGGCAAGATGCTTTCTTTCTCTTTTCACATTAATTGAAAGTTTCCACACTGACACCTTGTAATTTAAAAAAAAAAAAAAAATCAGTAAAGAAGCCATAGTAGTTGCCTCTTAATCACTTAGTCCCTAGTCGCCAACTTTGTCAAAACTATATTGTGATCTTGTGGTTTGCCGATGGAGTCGAGAATTTGTTGTAACAAAAATTAAGGTTAATGTTTATCAATACGTTTTGTGAGAAGCACACTTTTGAACCCGTAATAAGGAAGAAAAGGGAGTGAATTTGGCTTTCTTAGCAAGGGAAAAAGCTACACAACATAAGGGCTACCCATGAGATGGAAACGACTGTGGACCCTTTTCTTCTGCTAGCTAGGTGCTAGCTAGGTGTAATGAAAAACCTACCTTGCAGGGGCAGCTGAGAAGTGGGGGCGGCGTTGTCAGAATATCAATGAGCGTCGATCAAGTTTTGTATCGATGATCAAACTTGACGGTTGTTTTCCTTTGAAGCCGTGGAGTTTTGATCGTAATTTGGAAAAGAAAGGTGTAATAACAGAAAAATATCACAGAAGTTGAAAACTGTTGTTTATTTCAACTTAATTCTTTTTTAATTAAATAAGATTACACCCGTGTCTCTCTAACAGTTCAAATAAAGTATATGTGATTCGATAAATCTTTCATTCTATAAATCAGATAACAGAGAGGTATCAAGACCTCTTTGGTTGATTTAGCTATTAATATCTGCGGGTGTTTGAAAACCCTAAATGGACACGAACCTTTTTTCTCCTAAAAAGGCGAATCTATCGTGTGAAGAGTCAGGCTATCATCAGTAAATCGCTTCCCTTCGACAGCTTTACTGCTTTTCTTTATCATGTAACGACGTTAAATAGTCACCCATGGCTATTAATATATGTGGCATAGTGAGCTGTTATAGGTCAGTTTTAGTGTGCTCCTATTGGTTCATTCATGTTTGACAAGTTGATGTTATTCTCCTACTTTGTTTTTGGATGAGTACTTTGCTTTTATGTTGTAGATATCCATGCCTCAGGAATGGCTATTTCACTGTATTTTTTTAAAATTCTGTTTGTATAAAAAATTAATCGGAAAAGAAAACTCACAGCGATAGCAGCTAACCTTTAATGCTAAAGGAACAAGCGACAGTGAACGTACACATCTTCCAGTAGAGATCTGGTGAATTTGCCATTTTAAATTCATTCTGCATAACTGTTTTATTGTGCTGCAGCGAAATGGGTGTAGTTAGGGGCGGATCTGAGGGAAGAGTGCAGGAGTGCACACCCAATTGCCCTAAGATAACCTGCGGCTTTCCTATATAACCAGTATTGTACAAAAAAAATTGAATGAAAAATAGAACTGTGTGAATTATTTGCGTTGAAGTAAAACATGAGACAAAGTAAATGAATTTATGTTGAATGCGTTAAAAATGGTGGGTTGGCACTAACTTTTCGAGCATTAGACCTTCTCTTCGTCTGAGGATACGTCAGTTAGGTGCTTCCTTGGTGGTGCACCCACTCCTACAAAAAAATCCTAGATCGCCACCGGGAATGAATGGTTTGTTAATAAGTTTATTAGGTTACTGGCTAATGTTTATTTTCTTACTGTAAACTCTGTGGTATACTTTTATCCTATAATTCTTGTGTTGATGAATGACTACACACATACTAATCCTTTGACCTATTACTTAAGCTCAAATATTTCAACCCTCAAACATGACCAATGAATGTATGTTACGGGATAAAACCGAACGTATCTGGCTTTGAAGTGATTTCTAAGTGAATGTTTCACGATACTGGTCTGATCTGAGTTTCCTGTGAACACCTGGAAAAAAGCAAACCGAAAAAAAACGAAAAAAACAAATTGAAAAACTTCGTACGGTGTACCAATTCTATATACAGTTAAGAAAGGAGGTGACGGAGGAGGGGGAGAGGAGGTGCGGGGGGCATTTGAACAAGTCTTAAGAGCTCACATCTTTCACGTAACTTTATTTTCTATTGCAGTCCGGCCTTTTCAAACCGAGTTCATTTTTTCGTCACTTATGTTATGGACTGTTAATGTTATTACTCATCCCCCAATAGCAAGAAGTAGACGGTCAAGGTGAAACGATATTTTTCCCAGCTTGAAGAATCAGTTGTTGAGTCTTTTTCCGGAAAAATAATGTTGCTAATATTTAAGCTATTGTTTGCAGCATGCACTTATTATGTCACCATCTTGGTTTGCGAAAGCAAAACACAAAACAAGGCAAAAAAAACAAAAACAAGAGAAAACCAAATGAATTAATGACAAAGACAAGGTTTGGGACAGAAAGAGAGACGGGAAGGAGACTTCCTGTCTCACGAAATCCGGAAAACAATGTCAAGAGAAATATTTTAGTTAATATATCCTGGATGGAAAAGTCGTAGCGGTACAGTGCTCGACTGATTTTTAAATATCTTCGACCTCACGCAACGCAATAGCTAATGAAGATAAGAGTCCAAATTCACCATCTAAAATTAATTTCTGTTTGCTTATTTTTTGCATTGACTTCAAGTTCTTTGTCAATTGCTGGAAATGTCAGTTACGGTTCTCTCCATACCTTTTCAATATTCGTTTCCTTTTAGGTGTTCCAAGTCATACCGTCTGTAGATTACTGTAGTTTGTAACTGATGGTCCATGCAGGATACCTCAGTAATCCTTGCGTGGCCACACCACAAACAGAACGCACTTCGCCCATATCAACTTGAAGATATTCTGTTCTATCAGATTTATTCTGAGGACACCACCCTCCATATTCCCTTGTTTCGTGCAGTCGGCCGTAGTATGGCTGATAGTAATAAATATTGATGTGAAGACTGTTCGCTGTCATTCTGGCATCTGGTATTGTATTATTGTCTGTCACACCAACAGGCCTACATTCTTAATAAGAGTAAATGAAATAAACAATAGGGCTTATGTTTAGCTGGGTTTATTGTTTTTCTTACTTAGAACAATATGAGATGACTATGAAATTGGTGCGGATCATACTGAGATGGTTGCAAAGGAAAAGAATACGAAACGTTACTAACAAGCAGCGTAGAATCCATTAAGGTCCGGTTGCCCACACCATTTCTTTACGTTACCATAACGCAGTTTAATAAGTAGTCTAACAACTTTCAGTTTCTATTAAATATGCATCACAATGCTGAGCAACGTTTTTATGTGAATTTTGGACTTACAATTTTGGACTTACAGTGATTGAGCTAGAAATTAAATTTCCTTCCTCCCACCTCTTTAGTGTGTTACTACTATTTAGTCTGGGAGCAAATGTGGTCCCGTGTGAAGTTCGGGCTGAAAGCAAGCACCTGGTGTAAAAGTGTTCATTAGGACCTACTAAACATGAAAAGTTTTGGTGCCAGCTTTGTGACTCGCTCAGACGGCTTTTAAGGGGGGTTAAATTCTGACCCATGAAATCCAGCATGGAAACGAGGTTAAAACACATAATTCCTCGTAACTTTGTTAATAATTGACGAAAATACACCAAACTTGCTCACATGATTGGACATGATCCTCCCTCTTGATTTATGCTTATTTACATAGGTCACGTGACCTTACACATGAAAGCGAAGCTGAAACACACAATTTTCCATGAATTTGTCAAAAAAATCCTTCTCATGCCAAACTTGCCCACCTTAGTCAGTTAGACATCTTGCATCGATTGGTGCCACTTTGTAATGTCATGTGACCCCATACATGGAAACGAGGCTGGATATATCTGGTAGCATCGTGTAGGATGGCATTTGTCTTGCCAATTGTATTAACAACTACTAGGCAGATACATATCTGGTTATCCGAGCTCAGATATAAAAACTTCAACTAATCATTGTCCTATGGCCCATAGCACAGGGACGAGACGGATAAAGCAAATACTGCGGAGGCTCCATTTAGAATCTATCTTGTACACATAATCAATAATTTTGCCAACTTATGGTACTGGTTCCATGTATTCATTTTCGCATGTATATTGGAACAAGGGCAGAAAATGAAAATAGCGACCACTGCTATTTTGTATATACAGTCATAAAAGTCTTACTGAATATCTATATACATTATTCTGTTGTCCATTCCTATGAAATTTCCTGTTCGACTTCGTCTTCATCATACTCATCATCACTCTCAGCATACTCGTTCTAGCAATCTTCAGAGCACAGACAAAGATCAGTACAGACAAGTCCGGCTTTTTGACACTGACAACGGTTGTTAGAGCAACGGGACTTGGCGCACTTGCATCGGACAAGCTGTATAATTGCCTCTGGAGCTGGTGGAAGATTTGTCATGACTGGTCCCCACTTTCCATCTTCATCTTGCCATCCATAGCCTTCTGGTGAGGGCAACACCGGGTTTGATACATGATCGTTGTTCCAAGCAAGAAGCTGGTAGTGTGCTCTCAGTATGGCTTGATGGAGAGCAGCTTGTGTGGGCGGCAATCTCTCAGACTCAGCTTGATTTTTCTTAAAGAGGGACCATCTGAGGGCTTTGACAGTTTTGATGTCTGTCTTTGGTTGGTACATCCGACAAACCAGCTGTTCCACTCCACTTCTTGTGCCGTCATCTGGCTGCTCCCCACAATCGAGGTTAGCAAGAGCTTGCAAGATAGGAGTGCTGGCGTTATCAAACTCATCCCAACAAGTGGCTTTTCCCTTTCCAGAGAAACTCCCAGTAACATCTGCTCCGGTCAACGCATGAAATGCTGGCAGCGCAGCCGTCTTAGTGGGCCCAAGGGAGTCTGCGATTGACTTCAAGTTGATAACATACAGCATTAATGTGCATTACAATGAGTCAACGTTATTGTCGTGGATGATGTGTTCACCTTTGGCGTGTTTTGCAATCCAGCCTCATTTCCATGTATGGATCACGTGACACTACAAAGTGGCACCAATCGATGCAAGATGTCTAACTGACTAAGGTGAGCAAGTTTGGCATGATAAGGATTTTTTTTGACAAATTTATAGTAAATTATGTGTTTCATTTCGTTTTCACGCTGGATTTCATGGGTCAGAATTTAACCCACCTTAAAAGCCGTCTGAGCAAGTGGCAAAGCTGTCATAAAAACTTTTCATGTTTAGTAGGACCTAATGAACACTTTTACACTAGGTGCTTGCTTTCAGCACGAACTTCACACGGGACCTTATTTTATGACATTTTCTCCCAGACTAATTTATCTTTTCAAACATAGTTTGATGCTACACTGGTTTGCAGATTTAATGAATGTAACCGAAGAAGTTACAATTCATAGACCCTGGGGTTCCCCTGGGGTCAATTAACTGAACAGTTAATTTCTCGCACTTATGCATCATACGACATCTGAGAAGGATGAGAAAATTCTGTGCCAGGACTAAATGAGCTCATTTTTATGTTTCTCTCTAATGAATTAACTGTTTACTCTTTCATTACCAACCAAACTACGTAGAAATAACAGTAAAGAAATTAGCTTTTAGCGCCTTCCCAGTGCTATTGTTTCAGGATAAAAAGCTAAACTGATTTAATCTTCATGGTTGTTTTTAAAACACAACTCTTAAGACCCCTCGGCGATAATCATAACCTCTAATATACCATTGGAACACTTCACTATGTGACGCTCTTAAGCAATTAGCATAAATGAATCTTGCTTTGTCATTTGTAACTCAGCCAGATATAATGATGGTTACAGAGCCCGTTTTTGAGTTGCAGAGTGACATGAAAGGTTAAAATTGAGGATTTTTTGAAAAGCTGTAGTCTGTTGCTACGTATATTTCTATATATCTGCAAAAATAATCGCTGATTATAATTGTCGGTCCATTTAAAAAATCGTGTTTAAATATCGAAACAATTGTGAACTTCACCTTTCTACTGCGGCCAAATATACAAAGTGTAGGCTGAAATGAAACAAATCAGGCAAGGTTTGTGGTCACATCTATTAGGGTATGGCTAACGATTCAAATGTTGGCCATCTGATTTTTCGGCAAACGATTAATTTCTCTCCGTAACGGTTAAGAGAAATGCTGAAAATTAATTTGAACTATTTCTAGAAAAAAAAAATTAATTTCATTGTTTCTGAAACACATTTACTCACCAGCTTTAACCTTCAGAGGCAAGCGACGACGCCGATGTAGAATAACTTCCTGTTCGTTTTCTTCCTAATTTCATGGCGGTAGAGTTTCAGGTCAAATGATTCTACCTCGAACTTCGTGTCGAGGTAATGAATCAGATATCTGTTAAATACTGAAATGGAACGGTGTTTTCCGATATTAATTATTTCCCTTTCATGAGAGCCATCGCCCACACTCTGAATGAAGACACTTAAGATCCTACAAATATACAGCCACCGGTCAACTCGTCCCCCACACGAAAGGAGGCCAGTATCGGTTCGCGGAATACGATTCTGTGGGACCTGAGCCTTCCATGTCTTTGTTTTCCATACTGGTCTAACCTTGAAACCACATCAGCCACAAGACAAAACCCTTAGAAGTCTATGATTTTGAAACATTGACACGTCGTAGATCTCCAAATTGTTACAATATTTAATTTTTATATGTGTGTGTGTGTGCGCGTGTGATATTAACGACTAACCACTAAATTTAACGGCTAACCCCATCAGCTGTGCACAATTTTTAAATGTTTGGAACCAAGTGCAGGTTACGTGGTAGTTTCGTACTCTGCATTAGTCACTACCATTTCATTTGTTTCGTGTTTCGGTGGCTTCTTTGGAGCTAAATGTTATCGAGAGTCGTTTTAATTGCAACTCAAAGCTTGGCACATGTTAGGATATTCTTTTTATTGAAATTTCATCAATTTTCTACTATTTGGCAGTATTTTCTAGTTGTTTACTTTATTATAATTAATTTCTTGACTCATCTCCCTTTGCAACTTCTTTTTTTCTCGATCAGAAAGTCGAGCCAGTGTGTGGTCGCAGTGTTTCAGAGGGAGACCCTCGGAAAACAATTAAAGCGCATAACGAAGCGTTGGAAAACAGTCGTTAAGCTAAAATATGCAAATTACGTGAATGTAGTCGGAATTGAGACTATGTAGAGGTACGGTGTGTTGGAGTGAAGCCACAAAGAGCCTGATGCAGCTTTGTTTTAAATCTAGTCCTTGTATGATGCATGTTTAGCAGGTTCTTGAGGATAAAGTATTTTCGAAAGTCATTTCACTTAGGTAGCCAAATATTGTTTAATCTCCTAAATGAAACTCATTCATTTTTCATGATTTAAGAGTGGTATTTCAGAACACGGTCCAAGCTTCATATCTTGGCGTCAGTTTTCAAATAATAATAACTTTTGGAAAATATTTTTTTTTTCGAAAGTTCCTGTTATTGCACATCTTAAAACACCTGCCACTTTGAGTGGGTTTCAGTGGGGTAATGGCTTGTATGGTTAATGGTTAAAAATTTTGGCTATTTTAGGGCAAACGATAACTTCTATCCGTTATCCTTAGCAGAAATGATAGAATTTAATTACAGTTAATTTAAAAAGGTTTAAGTAAACTTCCGGCTACGTTATAAAACACTTTCGCTCGCTCACTTTCACTAGCAGAGCCGAACAACAAAGCTAATTTCAGATCAAGCTGACTCTTACAATGTGGTAGAGTTGGAGGTGAAAATTAAATGCTGAAATGGAGCAGTGTTCTTCTCTCATCTTTGTTATTGCCATATACGTTTCAGTTGACTTCTCCTTCACAGCGCGATAAAAACTAATTTTGCCTTTCAGGAGAGCCATCGTTCACACACTTAGAAATTGTCAGCCGTCTGTCAACTCGTCCCTTACGCGAAAGGAGGACAGATCGGTTCGCTGAATATGACTCTCTACGGTATTCTTTATTAGTGTAGATAATCTTGCAGCTATATTAGCCACAAGGCAAGACCCATAGAAGTCTATGATTTTCAAACATTTGGAACTTCATTTTTGCTCGAATAAAACGAAATGACTCTAGTAAAATTCAAGCCAGTTTGTGGTCGCAGTGATTCGAAGAGGAAAACTTTTGGAAAACAATTAATACAAGTGATAATAGCGGAGAATTACTTATCGTTGGAAAACAGACGCTATGCCGAATATGCAAATTACGCGAGCGTGGTCGGAATTGAGACTGTGCGTTGAAGTGAAGCCACATAGAGCCTGATCAGTGCAGCTTTCTTTGTAATCTAGTCCTTCCATGTTGCATTAGCGTGTTTAGCGGGTTCTGAAGGGTAAGGTATATTCAAAAGTCATTTCACTTGGGTAGCCGAATATTGTTTAATCTCCTTAATAACTCATTCATTTTTCCTGATTTAAGAATGATGTTTCATATGGGTCGAGCTTTATGTCTTGGTGTTAGTTTTCTTATCACAGTAACTTTTGCATTTTTATTTAAATGAAACAAGACTGTGACTAACATATTTTGTTGGTGATCACGTTATTTCTCAATTCAAACTAAATATTGATAGGCTTAGCTTGAGCATTAAAAGTTCCCATTGTACAGTATTATCTACATTTAATTTGTGCATAAAAGAAAGAAAATTTTAAATTCCATCATTTTCGCACAAATATTTCAACTCTCAAACATGGAAAATTGTGGTACGTGACAGGATAAAACCGAACGTATCTGGCCATGACGTCGGTATTGAGAAAATGCTTTACGACGGTGTTTTGGTCTGAGTTTCCTGGGAAAACCTGGAAGAGGAAAAGTGCATACTTCATTAAGAGAAAATAGTGTAGTTCGGCAACACATGATGCAAGTCTTACGAGAAATGTTTTATTGAAAGGTTAAGGTGCACATAAAGTATCTAGGTAGCTTAAGACGGGGACCTTTTTATGAATAATCTATGATAAAATTGTAACGCTTCTCTTAAATCTTGCCGCAATAAAAAAATTTAAGATAAATCCAAAAGCTTTGTAGTCAAAGACATACAAGCTTGAGAGCTGCTCAAAACTCTGGAATGAAACAACTCCGCTATTTAACTCTTTCAACGTCACTCCTCAGTTTATCACTAAGAAAGAGCATGGTATTGGCAATTGCGGTCTATTTGGTTTGACTCTACATGTTGGTAAAGATCTCGCAATCGTGACAGTTATCAGCAGACTATTGGGTCCATCTGCCCTTAAAAATAATGGGAACTGTTATTTATGAATGCGTTTTCTGATGGCTATTTTGTTTCTTCAATTTAACAATGGTTTTGGCAGATTGGTCACAAGACTTTTGTCCCACCGTTCGGTCAGTAATCATACTCGTGAATTACAACAAATAACACACTTGCTTGCAGTGATGTAATTTTGTAAGTTGCTTTTGTAATTCACTAAATTGGACTCTTTGGAGTCCTCTAATCATTACTAATAGTTGCCGATCAAACCTTTGCAGTGCTGGTTTCCTTGTAAGCGTTCCAAGCTACACCGTCTGTGGATAGGTGCAGTTTATAGCTGGTGGTTCTTTCATGGTTTATCTTTTCTCCTTGGGTGGCCACAGCACAAACAGACAGCATTGTACCCATATCAACTTGAAGATAGTCTGTTCTGTCAGTTACAGTCTTAGGACACCATCCTCCATATCCCCTGTTTTCATGGAGTCGGCCATAGTATGGATAAAATCTTGTATCAAAGACTGTGCTTGCTGTCATTCTGGCATCTGAGATTGCATTTTTGTCTGCCACACCAACAGGCCCACATTCTAGTTAAAAGTAAAATTAATCAACAGTAAGGCTTATCTTTACCTAAATTTATTTCTTTGCTTCCCAATGTAGAACAATATGATTTGAATAGTGTGAACTTTGAGCGCAGATCAAGCTGCAATGGTTGAAAAACATGGTTTACAAACTTCACGTTGTGAGGCAAAAGGGCGTTATTCTTTCATTTTTGGCCCTCTTTTGATTCATTTACCAAGACACCGTTGTATCGATATCTCAAAAATTTGCCGTTGGAATTATCTATGGCCAACGGTATGTCTTAGGACATATCCTTAATCATGGAAAAGAGAAAGTTTCCTAAATTTCCTCAAAATTTCAGTTAAGGCTACCTTTAGAAAGAAGGCTGATTAAGAGAAGGCCTATGATTAACACGAAGACAAATAGCCATGGAATATTTATTGTACTAACCTTTTGTATTCATGTCGCAACGAGCTAAAGTAGAGTTCCCAGATCTTGTGGAATCCAGCCAATAATTACCGTTAACTGCCTGTCCTCCTTCACTCGCCTTGATCTCCTCGCACGATTCAGCAGGCAGCTCACGGATTGACCCCAGGGGAACTGAAATTGAAATATTGCACTTTAGCTGGGTAAAAGTTTGAAAAATCAGTAGGTAGTGGTGCAAAATCCATAAACGTAAGCACACCCTACTGTTTTATATTTGCAAGTGCTATTACCTCTGTTTGAATCTTTTGCCATGTAATATCTGTTCTCGTCCTTGACAAAGTCCTCTGGTCTGGCCTCTTTATTCCGGTTGTTCAACTCACATATTGCAATGCCCATGACGACATTAAAGCTTTGACATCTGTCATCAGCGAGACAAGTCTCTCTGCATTCCAGCATACCTGTTGTCGTCTTGAACGTCTTATAGGTATGGCCCTGAAGCATCATTCGATAAATCGAGTATATTCCGTGACATTGCTGACTGGCAATGTCACGGAACACGAGAGAAATGAATAACAACGCGGTAAAAAATGAAACTTGTCGACCAGCCATATGAAGCATATCAGATTTGTTATACCTGCGAAGAAGAAGGCAATTGTTTTCATATGGAAAATGTTTGATTTAAGTGGGAGGAGTGTTTGAAATCTAAAAGGAGGATGGCAGGGTTGGTGAAGTCCAAAAAAAAATAATAATGATAAAAATAATAATAATGCCAACAAACATTAACATTAAGACTAACAGCACCAAAATTTCAAAAACAATCGATAAAAAACAATAATAATCAACCTGTCCAATATTTTTTTTGGGAAAATTTCCTCTTGGGTAATCAAGGGAAAACCAAATTTCTGTAAAATTTCGGTGACAAGAAAATACTGCTGTTATTTCTCATTTAAAAAAATGAGATTTTTATAAAAAATAACGGAAACATGATTCCCCTTTCTGGTTAAAAGTACACGTTGTGTCTTTAACTGACTCCTTTTAGTCTTTTTTGAGGTGTGATGCACTACATATTGCCGAAAGTAGGTTGCCAACGGCCAAATGAAACTAACAGGATGTTGAGGGAGAGCAATATCAATTTTCCTTGAGGGAGTTATATCTTTCCACGGACAACCACTCAGCAGATAAGCAACTGTCTTTCCTCACAGGGGTATATCGTTGTTTGAACAGCAGGACGTTTGAACAGCAGACCAGGCTTTACTGCTCTTGATTACGCAATGAAAAACTTACTCTTTCTGCTACGCTCACTCGTTCGTTTTTTGTTGCATTGCAAAACGTGAATGATAATCGTTCGAGCGCACTTTCCACGGAATAATCTCTCTTTTTGTTA
>NC_089320.1:777244-969744 GCF_036669915.1 Pocillopora verrucosa | reverse complement strand
ATTAAACTCCTTTCAGCCATATGGACTAAACAAAAGAACTGGATAAAGCTTTTACGCGAAAACCTTTATAAAGTTTTAGGTACATAAATTGTTTATAACATACGTTATAAAGGTTTTAAAACTGTTAACCAATTAGAAACACTAATTGTTTACGAGAGATTTTACCCAGCATTTAATTAAGCAATATGCACTGTACTACGTCACACAATTAACCAATTACGACTCTGTAACAATTGCATGTTAAGGCCCCTGAGGAAGGCAAATGCCGAAACGCGTCGGGTCTTTAATAAAGCGTTGAAAACGGAAGCACATTCTCCATTGTGCAAATTATATATATATATATATATATATATATATATATATATATATATATATATATATATATATTTGTGTGTGTGTGTGTATGTATGTATGTATGTATGTATGTATGTATGATATATATATATATATATATATATATATATATATATATATATATATTTAACTGCAGACAGTACTGTTTCGGCCTTCTGGGCCTCATCAGTGCAGTGCTGATGCTAGGATGGAGGTAAGACCATATAGCCACCTCAAGTGATCCCACATATGTGGGATCATCTAAGCCATGCCAGAGTGCTCAAACTAGAAAAACTAGTGAGCATGCATATATATTTATATATGCAATTGAATTCAATCCCCTAACTTACTGAAAGTCTAGTCTGACAGCTTAAGCCATTGTTTTTTGATAAACTGTAATGAATGCAAATTAGCCTCATATTCATAATATTTTCATTGTGAATTGTAAATAATATCACCTGGTGAATGACAATTCGCCTTTAAACTGTTTGTGATCGCTGTAAATTATAGATAATACCAGAACACCATTACTTTAAACAGGTTGATAAAAAGTTCACTATAGCCCCTTATCAAATAGGAAAACCTATCAGCCGTCTTTAAGTATAGTGCGTCCACAATATGGGTTCCAGTTTCGCTTTTCCAAGCATCCCTTAATAAATGTCAATAAATGATAACCCTTATTAGCATCTTCATAAGTGACGAGTGAATTCAATAACTGCCCCCTTAAATGACCCGAGCAACGTTTTGATGGTGCCGAGACTTTTTCTCAAGGGTTTTATATAGATTCCTCTTTATTGGCCGATAATTATCCATTTAAAGATTGAAAATAAGCTTCATAAACGGTTTACTATTAAGATTTATGAGATGGCGCGTATAAACCTAAATATTCCGAACAGGTGGAATATCAAATTCATAATTCGAGCTCAAGAGAGAACAGTGAACAGAAGTCCAACAATCTTTTCTTACTCATACTTCTTCGGTTTCTAGCAAAAACTTGGATTAAATTTTTAGAATTATGACCGTGTTCGAGCAATGTGATAAATTCCTCTTAAACGGCACCTTATTACTGAAGAAATGTAAAATGATTTCCGTGTTTACATAGCCTGATGTGGAGTCGTTTCCAACTTATCGAGTGTTCTCCCAACCTCCCAAGTGTTTACATCAGGCTATGTAAACACGGAAACCATTTAACATTTCTTTTAAAAAATAACTAATGAAAGAGAAACGAAAACCGTGTTTACATACGCTCATGTAAAATGGTTTTATGGCCAATCAGAGCGCGCGTACTATTTGAATCATTTTATAAATATAAATAATACACCGACAGACTTGAGTAATAGTTTTTAATTATGTTTTAGTACAGTCTGACTCCGAATGCTTTGTTTGATCGAAACGACGTCAGATATGTGGTCTCTCCTTGGGAGATCGAGCTCCAACTGCGGTAGAATAACAAGAAACCAAAACTCACCGTTCCTAACATGGACGTGCTGATTGACGAAAGACAACTGGAGCGAAAAATGTTGCCGCAAAAGAAAAGTTGAAGTTAAACAGACAGCCAATTTCGTATTACAGGAAGTAGAGAGAATCGTCTTTGACCTCGTTTCCAATTCAACCAATAACATAATTTCGAGTGCAGTTTTGTGTCAATAAGCACCAATAAATTTTACTAGGACAACATAATTGCAGAAGCCGGGAGGGTGGGTGCAATTTAAAAGCTTTGCTTATTTTCACCAAATTGAACGAAAAGTGTTGCTATAACTTGGTAATTATTCCCTTGAAAAAAGCATCACAGAAAACCAAGCAGACGAAATTTTGACAGTGAAGGCACAGTTTGTAATTTGCACTCGCTTTACAACGTTGTTCACGTTTTACATCAAAAAATGGACTTGTTTTCAGCCAATCAGAAGCGCGTAATTTTTTTCCTGTATCTTATTACTCACGTGGCAGAATGACCTTATCTCATAGTGACTAGCGGGTCTTTCTTCGTTTAAGACGTCATAAAAAAACAGACGCTGAAAAAGGTCTTTACATGGTCCAAGTCACGAGGACACCGTTTGGTTCACCCATCGTTTTATTACATTTTTTCAATTCCGAAGCAAAGTGATCAATAGAATAAGGTTCGGAAAGATGAGTCATTGTAAAGGGACGTCCTTATGAAACAGAAGAATACAAGTCCAAAGTGTCGATGTTTTGATGTGTATTTTTATTAAGAATAAAGTTTCTGTATTCAAATCAACCTTTTCCTCACTCATAGCACACTCTGCACGCACGTTCCAAGTAAATATTCCTGAATAAGATTTAAAATGAAAAGTTCAATTATATGTTTCCATGGTTAAAACTGACGGACCAAACTGTGATGTACACTTTCTAAAATTATGCTTACACAAAAAGACAAAATTAAATCTATTTGCTTTGAAATTTTTTTAAGGTAATGAAAAATAAAGTGCTGATAGATTTTCAGCGGGTAAGTGATCAGTTTCTACAATTTGCTACGGCGTAGCTTATCTAATAGGGACCGTAAGCAGTCAGGACGGCAACACCAAGGAAGACTTCGTTTAAAAAATTAGTTTCTGCTTTTAATTAGTATTTCAAAAATGGCTGCATTTGTTTACCATCTCATACGGCGCCATACCCTCAACTTCAGCATAACTTATAAAATAAGCATTGAGTTCCAAATGGAAATTAAAATAATTTGCCATCGCGGTTTCGGTTCGCAGACGACGCAAATTGTGGTGATTTCTCGTTGTTGTTTTACCTGGGACGGCTAAGAAATGTACAAAGTTTAAAACGCACGTGTTGAGCTATTGTTCTGCCAACTAGATCTTTTGTTTTCCTATGTCCTCGTTGCCGTCGCCGTGGTGGTTTGCTTAAGGTCCCTATTTTAAAGTCACATAACGTAATATATTACAAACTAGAAGTAGGCTCTCGTCCCATGGAAACATTTAGAACTGTAGTATTTACAATTTGGCAACTTTGATCAAAGATCTCTGCTTACAAGGAAGAGACCTCTAGTCGCCATAAACTTACAGCTGTTTAACAATTTATTGGTTGAACTGAGTACAACAGAAAGACGTTCAAGTAGCACAGTGTAAGAAATTAAAATGGCCTGATAAAAATTTTTTGCCAGGTTTCCAAGACTAAGAGCAAAGGAGAAACCTCGTTTTTTGACAAAGAAATAAAAAACGCACTGAGTACATTGTTGGGTTATATAAGCACGCGGGAATTTTTAAGAAGACAAGAGAAGTATTGAGAAGCACGAGCCGAAAGCGAGAGCCTCTCGTACTTCTCGAGTGTTCTTAAAAAAATTTCAAGTGCTTATATAACTAAACAATGCTCCAGTAACAAGTTTTTTTATTTCTTTTATAAAATGTATCGTGAATTGCGTGCTCGTACCGATGACGTAGGCTGCGTGCATTGTATCTCAACAGTGCACTCGTGTGACGTAAGGTGCGTGCTCTATGGAAATACAATGAACTCGTTCTGACCAATCACGGCTCGTGCATTTCTTTGAAAATTTTATAACGTGAAATACCACCCATTACACACTACATAAACATGATCTTTGCGGCTTTAATACTGGCCTTCACATGATATGGGGAACTATTGCACTATATTGTAACCTATTTTGACCTCTGTAGCCCTAAATAGAATCTACTTGGAGTTTATGACAGCAATGGATATCCAGTGTCCTTGAGGACTTACCACAGAAATTTCTGCACATCGAAAAAAGGTGAGTTTTAAAACGATATGCTGCAAGCATTAAGAGAAAGAGACTTCGTATTGTCGCGGTAAACCAAGACATGATTGTTACATTCGCACATAAAATTGTCTCAATGCTGGCACAATGCAAGTATTATACAACGTCAAAAGCTGTTGTAACCTACTTCCGAGGTGACTATTTGCAAAACCCTGACTTGAAGGGTAAGTTAGTTTCAACAGCCACTAATTCTTTTTGCCCTTACTTCTGCCTCAGTTAGCGAAGACAAATGTTATCTCCTTTAAGGCCATCAAAGTTAATGTAACCCCAACTAGCAGATCTCTTATAAACTAGTCTGACTTGAGCGTGTTGACCAATTAAATCTTCTACGTTGCTGCTCGTACGGTTCATACTCTCTGAACAGTTACCTGTCTCATTTCTGACAACCTTAATGTAATAACAAAAAAAACTTTTATACCCTTGTTTCGATCACTGCTGACGTAGGTAACATGACTGTATTTAAAGGAATTTTTTGTGTCGCAATCAATTCTAATATGGCATCGCGTATGCTGATTGCAATGGATTGCAATTAAAAAATGCAATACAAGTTTGGCAATTTTGAAAAACCAAATCTCAGATACGTTACATTGATCAGTCTACCTTGGCTGTTTCAATAACACGATATCTGTAACTTCGATACTGGTCTTTGGGGAAAACTATTGAGCTATTTTGGAACCTGTTTTGGAAGCTTACTCGAAAATGACTTCTGTCTGTAATCCTGAACAAAATCTAACGGGAGTTTTTACAGCTATGGACTTTTCAAAGTAAATATGTCGAGTATTCATACCTTCAACAGAATTTCAACCAAAAAAAGCACTCTAAGAGGATATGATTGCTAGCATCTACGGCAAAAGACTCTCATTTTAAAAAATTTCACGGCAATACAAAATAAAAAGTGGATAACATATTATGAAAACAATTTCTCGTGGCCATTTTTTGCCACGAGAAATTGTTTTCATAATACTTTTCTACTGTTCCTATAAACAGAGTGAGTGTGCCTATCTATGCTAGCACAAAGCAATTGCTGTACAAAAGAACCATTGAATATCAAAAGCTGTTGACCCTTACTGTATAGTCACCTTGTGACTAGCTGTAAAAACTGGATGAACGCTTATCATTTGTGCCCTTACTTTCCCTTCAGTTGTCTTCATCTAAGTAGTGAGGACAAACGATATCCCCTCTAAGGTCATCAAAGTTGATGTGACCCCAACAACAATCCCTCTCATCAACTAGTCTGACTTGGGCGTATTGACCAATGAATTCTTTTACGTCCCAGCTCTTACGATACATTGTCTCGCTACAGCTCCCTGTTTCTTTTCTGACAACCTGCATGTAACCACAAACATAGCAAACAGTTTTAAACCTTTGTTTCGATCAATCCTGACATATATATCATGACTGTATCATACATCAATTCAAATAAAGAGCAACCTCTTTCTATTGAAATCAAGACATTATCGCACTGAATGTGCTGATTACAATGTTCAAATAAAGTGTGCCAGACGCGAGTTCTCTTAAGGAAATTCAAAATGAGCTATTTATAGGGCAAAAATATATTTGAAAAGTAAAAACTGAAAGTTTTCAACATTATCATTTTCAGGGACACCATTATTTATCCTGATGATGATCTAATGTCGAAAACGTTTGGCTTTCCTTTTTTAAATATATTTTTTTCCTTGTAAAAAGCTTATTGTAAACCTAAACGAATCTCATGGATATCACGAAGCTCAAAATGGTTTCGCAATTTTGAAAGACCAAATCTCTGATGCTTTGATAAATCTACCCAGGCTGTTTCAAAATAATCAAATGAAACATAATGGTCAAAGAGAATAATCTCACCTGATTGTTGACAATAAGCTCCGCACGAATATCACTTATGCTGCATCCTCCACCGATGAGAAACGAGATATCTCTGCCAACGATACGGAAACAAGGAGAAATGAGAGTTCCCTGGGGTGGATCGGCCTTATCTGGGTGCTGTCCTCCCGGAACATCGCTTTTTCTGGGCCGTTTCTCAGCTCCACCTACCCACCAGTCCCCTTGTTGCTGTGCGCTTTCTCTGTCGCGTGCTTTTGGATTGTCACCAAATGTTGGCTGGTAAATGAAAGCTCTGCCTGTCATTTCCCATCCGCCGATTCCATCTTCAAAGTCAAAGCTGCAGGCTACATTAAAAACAAAAAAAGGAAAAGAAAAAAAAATGAAATTGTCATCCCCAGAATATCCTATGGTTTCATTCGGTCCACTCTACAAATTTGCATTCAATTACCTTTATCGCAGTATGCGCCAGTGGACCCTGAAGGACATTTACAACGAAATCCTTTATCAGTGTATCCAGCCTGACATGTGCCTTTGTTGAAACAGGGACTGCTGCTGCATGGATTCTTATCAAGACAAAATGACTGCGTATTATAATTATGTATGGTTAGTTATTAATTATTCTCAAAGGAACAGTCTTGCTGGAGTGATAACTTCTTCATCAATTGCAAACTAGAATCAGTTAAACTTGTTGATCATTAAACCAGAAAATCGATCTGAATCGATTTACTGGATATTTTGTTGGTCGAGTAGGGGTTGATTTATTAAGAATAGCTCCCATTCTCAGTAATTCCTAATTTTCCTAAAGTGTTTGTTACCAATCTCTGTTTCGAGAACTACCATACAAAAGATGGGTCACCAAAGAGATATGATGGGCCAATCTTACCTCATTCATTTCCGTATTGGTACTATCGGTTTACAGTACATTTACATTTTTAAAAAGAAACACTTGGACGATAGGTAGAGAGTATGGAACAATAGATACTTAATGTATGGTCCTTAGGGAAACATTTATTTTTGTTTTCCTGAGAGTCCTGATGTTTCCCGAGACGAAGGGGGAACATCAGGACTCGAGGGAAAACAAAACTAACTAGTTTCCCGAGTGACCATGCACCAAGTGCTTTGCTATATATTTAGACTTTCCCTTAAATAATCATATGGCAAACGAGCGCTTTTCATTCAACTGATTTATTGCTGTTTTCTCGTCACCATATTCCAATAAATGGCGTAGCTCCACTTTCTGCATATAAACCCACACACAAACCACAATTCCTCCAATCGCTCTGGCGAAGGGCTAACGCTAGAAACGTCCGCTTTTTTACCCTTTACGGTGGTTAATTTACGTTTTCAACTCAGTTGTTAACACTAAAATACCTGCTATACTCTCCCACCGAAGCAGCACCACGATTTCTTTAGAAACTTACCCCTTTATTCATTTATAAAACACTAGCTGTCTTTCTGAAGTTATGTGAAGCGGTAATTCGTGTTTCATGAGCTGAGGATTTATGCTCAGAAACTCCAGTTTACTTTCTTTTTGTTCCAATATTGATGCAATGGATAACCAAGACAGTTTAAAGCTCTTCACTTGTGAGATAGGTGATTGTTTGGCGACTATTTTGGATTTGCGCCCCCTCGACCTAATTTCCGCGCTGCCAGGGCCAGAAAATCGCTTTTTCTCCAGGGAGGAGACCCTTAAAAAGACGTTTTTACCAAACTCTTTTGGCATCAGAAGTGAGGGCTGGTGACCTTTGATTGACATTTCGGGGTCTCCGCCCCCTTGGTCCAATTCCTGCGCAGCCTGGACAGTTGGGACGTAATTCAGTGAGCATACAATCTCTTAGCAAATTCTCATTCCTTCCTAAAGAAACTTAGTTTACCTGAACAACCACCACCATCTCCAACTGATCCTTCCTTGCAACTACAACCATAAGAGCCATTTGTGTTTACACAGGTCGCATTCACACCACAAATGATGCTGGAATTTGCGCACTCGTCAATATCTAAAGAAAAAAGATAACGTAAGCTAAGAAAAGTAATTTAAAAGGTTGATAAAGGATAATTTACTTCTGGCAATACTTAGACTACATGTTAATTTAATTCTGACGAGAAATACTGACGACTCTATCAGTATTAGTTGTTTTTATATCGCTGCCAATGCCCTTGGGCATTCTGAAGCGAATCCTGTCTTCTGATTGGCTACCTGAGAGGGTAAATTGGGCCCATCGTACCCGCTTGGGATTGCACGGTTTAATTCTGCGCAAGAAAGAAAATTGCTCGGAGCGAACTTACAGAAGAGTTCGTAAGTTATGGACAGTGTCAGCGACAGAGTCGCAAAAAGCGGTAGAAAACGGTCAAAATAAAGAAAACTCGTGGGTTTATTGGGCTAGTAAAACAGTTGGCTCTCTTTCCCATCTCTGAAAGCGAAGGGTAAAACGATAATTGTAGCATGTTAAAAACATTGGAAAAATACTATCAAATATAAAAACATCAAAGGTAAATATCATTTATGAATAACTTAACGTTTTCACGAATTCAACCTACCTTTTTTCCCACTTTCATTTCTCTCATTTAAGCATCAGAACTAACATTTTTTCAAACGTGTTAAAACACAGAACCAGTAAGATAAGTTTATCGGAAAAATCTAATTCAACAGTTTCCTTGAAAATTAAATTTGTTAAAAAACTGTAAATGTCCTAAAGAAGCACCTGTCAGGGTTGCTCACAGTGACACCGTGAAAACACAGAAACTTTAAAGCAAAACACGATGAAAAAATTAAAACAACATTTTGAAGTTAAAATTTGAACCCATGCATTGTAGTCTTCCAAAAACTTTTCTCTTGAGGGGCGTACGCGATCACGCGAACAGAGCCGGAAAAACTTGCATGAGCTGGCTTACGGTCCGGCGTGATGCAAGATGGTAAAATTGTCAGCCAGAAGAAGAACGACAGTCTTAGGATTAAACGCTCCTTGTCTGAATTCGGTCGCGCTGGACCGGAAAACACTTTGCTCTCGGCCATAACGTGTGAACGAGAAGGCCTTCCCACTACATCGGCAACTACATACTGCGCTCTAAAATATAATTTAGGGGTAAATTTTCCTCGTAAACATTCTTTAGCTTAAAACATACCTCTCCCGTTTAAACGCCGGATGTAAAACCAACCAGGAGCCGAGCGAAAACTTTCAGGCCTCGCCTCTTTGGTGCGGTTGTTCAATTCGCAGATCTTTTCCTTTCTGTTGTAGTTATAGCTTTGGCAGGTGATTTCTTGTCCACATCGAATATCACAGATGTGAGGAGCTGATGCTGACATTCTTTTAAACACAAAATTTTCAAGTTTCATGCCTTGAATGTTGATCTCCATCCTGCACTGTTCATTAGCAGATACGCAGCCCGCGAAGAAAGCCAAGATAAAGAAACAAAAATTTGGCCACGGCATTTTTCCTGTAGGAATAAAGAATTAATCCATGCTTAGGGTGCGTATATGACGTTGTGGATACACGTGGAAAGTTTGGAGACCACAAGGCACAGCCGAGAGCAACTCTAGGTTATTGATAAACTACTTTTTTCAGTCTTCCTTTTTTTGTATATTGGTGACATTTTTAACTGTTCGAGTGGTTCTTGTCCAGAGATCTTGAGTCTTGAGATTTGAGTATTAGTTGTAAAATAACATCTGGTTTCCAGCTATTCCTCTTCAATTTTATATCAAAACTAATAAAAAAAAAGGTCTCTTGCCTTTAAAGAGTAAATTAAAGCACAGATATTTGAGTTTCTTTGGCGTGGACCACCATTCAGAAAGTTTGTACTTTGTTTCAATTAAAAAATTACTAAGAACAAAAACGAATACACAATTGAATTCAGTCCCCTACCTTATTGAAAGTCTCGTCTGACAGCTTGAGCCATCGTTTTTTGGTAATCTGTAATGAATGCAAAATAGCCTCACATTCATAATATTTTGATTATGAATTGTAAATAATATCACCTGGTGAATGACAATTTGCCTCTAAATTGTTTGTGATCGCTGTAAATTAAAGATAATACCAGATCACCATTACTTTTTAACAGGTTGTAAAAGTTCATTATAGCCCCCTATCAAATCGGAAAACCCATGTGCCGGTCTTAAGTGTTCTGCATCTACAATATGAGTTCGAGTTCCGCTTTTCCAAGCATCCCTTAATAAATGTCACTTAATGATAACCCCTATTAGCATTTTCATCAGTGACGAGGGATTTCAATACCTGCCCCTTAAGTGTCCCGGGCAACGTTTAGTTGGCGCCAAGATTTTTCCTACAGGATTTTATGTAAATTCTTCCATATTGGTCGATAAATAATCATTTAAAGGTTGAAAATAAGCTTCTTAAACGTGTCTATTTTTTATTATGATTTATGAGATGGTGCGTACGTGTATAAACAGAAATAAAAACCACTTTCCGAACAGGTGGAATTCAAGTCACAAATATTAAATTCATAATTCGAAATCAAGAGAACACAGTGAACAGAAGTCTAACGATCTTTGTTCTGCTCATACTTCTTTGATTTCCAGCATAAACTAGACCTAAATTCTCAGAATTATGAACATGTTTGAGAAATGTGATGAATTGCACTTAAATTGCACCTTATTACATATAAATCATACACCGACTGACTTGAGTAATAGTTTTTAATTACGTTTCTTAATTATGTACATTTTGACTCCGAGTACACTGTTTACTCGAAAGGATGTCAGATATGTGGTCTTTCCTTGGGTTATCGAATCACCTGCAGTAGAATAACAAAAGAAAAAAATTCACCGTTCCCAACATGGTCACTCTGATCGACAAAAGACAACTGGGGCGAAAAAGATTTTGACAAAAGAAAAGTTGAAGTTAAACGGACAGCCAACTTCGTATATACAGGGACTACAGGGGTCGTCTTTGACCTTGTTTCCAGTTTAAGTATAGCTAAGAACATAATTTCAGTTTAGTGTCAATAAGCAGGAGTAAATTTTTCAAAGACAACATGATTGCAGAAGCCCGTAAGGCGAGTGCAATTTATAGGTTTTGTAAAATTTGCAAGTACTTATTTTCACCAAATTGAACGAGAAGTGTTGCTATTACTTGGTAATAATTCACTTGGAAAAACCATCAGAGAAAATCAAGCAGGCGAAATTTCCACAGTGCATGCACTGCGGCTGTTTGTAATTTACACTAGTTTCACAACGTTACTCTCGTTTTATATAAAAAAAATGGACTCTTTTTCAGCAAATCAGAAGCGTGTAATTTTTTCGTGTATATTATTACTCACTTGGCCGAACGACTTGATCTTATGGTGTACTAGCGGGTCTTTCTTCGTTTAAGACGGCATTAAAGAACGGACGCAACATGACACCGTTTGGTTAACTTATCTCTTTATTATATTTTTCCGATCCGAAGCAAAGCGATCAATTGAATACGATTTGGCAATATTTCATTGTAAAGGGATGGCCCTATGAAACAGAAAAATACAAGTCAAAGGTGTTCATATTTTGAAATGTATTTTTATTGGGAGTCAAATTTCTCTATTGTTATTAACCCTGCCTCACTAAAAACACACTCTGTGCATGCACTTTCCGAGTAAATATTCCTGAATAAGATTTAAAATGAAACTTTTAATTATGTTTTTTTATGGTTAAAACCGATTGATCAAACTGTGATGTACATATTCCAAAATTATATTTATGCAAAAAAGATAAAATTAAACATCTTTTTACTTTAAAATTTTTTTAAAGCTAATAAATAATGAAGTACTGATAGATTTTTAGGGCGTTAGTGGTCAGTTCTTTCGATTATGTAAATTTTTAGAGAATTTTTAATCGAATTAACTTCATTCCACAAATTACAGTTCGTTTCTAACTCTGTAGAAAAAAAAAATTGCAACACTTGTGTCAGGTTTGTTTGACTCCCGCCACTCTATTTTAAAATAACGTAATAATTTTTTCACTCGTGAAATTTCTTAAAGCTAAAAAGGTAATGAAGCACTGGTGAGTGATCAGCTCTCACAATTTTCTACGGTATAAGTTACCGAAGATCAAAAATTGCAAGACCCAAATATGGACACTGACAAGGAGACAAACAAAGAAATTTGATAAAGTTTTCTCAATGTTTTTGAGACATTTTAATCGAATTGACTTCATTCCGCCAATCACAGCTCGTTTCCAACTCTCAGGTGGACAAAGCACATTTGTTTCTCTTTATTCCAAAATTGTGCTTCTCTGCAACAATTGTGTCAGGTTTGTTTGACTCCCGCCAGTCTGAGCCATTTTAAAATCACGTTATGTAAGATATTACTAACTGGAAGTAACCCCTAGTCGCCATAAACTTACAGCTGTTCTACATTTCATTGGTTGAACTGAGTACAACAGAAAGGAGGGTAAAAGTAACAAAATGTAAAAAATCAAAATGGTCCGATACAAGATCTTGCGAGGTTTCCAAGACTAAGAACAAAGGGAGAACCTCTTTTTCAGTGTGAAATACTTACCATTACATACTACATTAACATGATCTGTGCGGCTTTGATACTGGCTTTCGCATGATAAGGGAAACTATTGCACTATACTGCAACCTATTTTGACCTCTGCAGCCCTATATAAAATCTAATGAGAGTTTTTATACATATTAAGTTAAAGGTGGGTTGTCACATGATGTGACTACTGGTATTTAAAGCAAGAGACTTCTTATTGCCGCGGTACACTTCTATAACGATTGGAAGACATGATTATAAAATTTCCTGTCTCGCACATAAAATTGTCTCAATGCTGGCACAAAGCAAATACTATACAACGTCAAAAGCTGTTATAACCTACTTTTAAGGTGATTCCGCCCAAAGACCTGACTTGAAGGGGTAAGTTGGTTTCAACAGCCGCTAATCCTTTTTGCCTTCACTTCTACTTCTTTTAGTGAGGACAAATGATGACTCATTTAAGGTCATCAAAGGCACTGTGACCCTAACTAATACATCTCTTATCAACTAATCTGACTTGGGCGTATTAACCAGGAAACTCTTCTACGTTCCAGCTCTTATAGTAAATAGTCTCTGAACAGTTACCTGCCTCATTTCTGACAACCTTAACGTATTGACAAACACAAAAACTCTTATACCCTTGTTACGATCACTGCTGACGTGGATAGCATATTATATTGAAAGGAATTTTGTGTGTGTCGGAATCGGTGCTAATATGGCACTGCGTGTGCTGATTGAAATGGATTGAACTTAAAAAATGCAGTGTAAGATTCGCAATTTTGAAAAACCATATCTCACATGCGTTGATCAATCTACCTTGGCTGTTTTGATAACATGATCTTTGTACCCTCGATACTGGTTTTTAATTAGAGAAAACTATTGCGCTATTTTGGAACCTGTTTTGGAAGCTTAAACAAAAAGGACTACAATCTGTATCCTGAACAAAATCTACCAGGAGTTTTTACAGCCAAGGATTTTTCAAAGTAAATGCTGAGTGTTCATAAGAGCCTTCAACAGAAATTTCAACAAAACAAGAAGCACTTTAATATGATATGATTGCTAGCATCTAAAGCAAAAGACTCTCATTTTGTCGTGGTAATTCAACGTAACAAGTGGATGATACGTACAGCTTTTTTTGCCACGCGTATAAAATTGTTTCATAATACTTTTCTACTTTTCCTACAAACAGCGTGAGTGTGCCTATCTATGCTAACACAAAGCAAGTTCTCTACAAAAGAACCACACAATATCAAAAGCTGTTAAACCTTACTGTCAGAAGGTGACTATCTGTAAAAACCTGAAAAACGCTTATCCTTTGTGCCCTTACTTTCCCTTCAGTTGTTTTCGTTTAAATAGTGAGGACAAATGATGTTTCCTTTGAGGTCATCAAAGTTGATGTGACCCCAACAACAATTCCTCTCATCAACTAGTCTGACTTGGGCGTATTGACCAATGAATTCTTTTACGTCCCAGCTCTTACGATACATTGTCTCTTTACAGTTGCCTGTTTCTGTTCTGACAACCTACATGTAACAACAAACATATCAAACAGTTTTAAACCTTTGTTTCGATCAGTGCTGACATGTCTGTCATGATTGTATCATACTTTAATTCAAAGGAAGAGCAACCTCTTACTGTTGAAATCAAGACATTACGGCATCGACCTTGCTGATTGCGATGCTCTGCTCTGTCGTTTCAATGTTGTGTATGCTAAAGACAAATAAACCTCAGACGCGAGGTTGTTTCCCTCGTGGAACCTCTCTTGAGGAAACTCAAAATAAGCTATTTATAAGGTAAAAATATATTTGGGAAGTAAAAACCAAACGATTTCGACACTAGATCTCTTTGTTTTTTTAATAGATTTTTTTTCCGTGTAAATAGCTCATTGTAAACCATGCAAATCTCATGGATGTGACGAAGCTCAAAAGCTCTGATACTTTGACAAATCTACCTAAACTGCTTCATTAGAATCAAAGGAAACATGATGGTCAAAGTGAATAATCTCACCTGGTTTTTGACAATAAGTTCCGCACGAATATCACTTATGTTACATCCTCCACCGATGAGAAACGAGATATTGCTGCCAACGATACGGAAACAAGGAGAAATGAGAGTTCCTTGGGGTGGGTCGGCATCAGCTGGGTGCTGCCATCCTGCTGGATCGCTTTCGCGGGGTCGATTCTCAGCTCCCCCTATCCACCAGTCCCCTTGTTGCTGGGCGCTTTCTCTGTAGCGTGCTGCTGGATTGTCACCAAATGTTGGTTGATAAATGAAAGCTGTGCCTGTCATTTCCCATCCACCGATTCCATCTTCAAAGTCAAAGCTACAGGCTACAATAGAAAAAAAGAAAAAATACGGAATTTTTTATCCCCCAGAATACCCTATGGTTACATTTGGTATTGAGTTAACTTTACAGGTTTGTACTCAATTACTTTTATTGCAGTATGCGCCAGTGAACCCTGAAGGACATTTGCAACGAAATCCTTTATCGGTGTATCCAGCATGACAAGTTCCATTGTTGAAACAAGGACTGCTGCTGCATGGATTCTGTTCAAGACAAAAGGACTGCGTATTATAAATGTCTATGGTTAGCTATTATTTATTCTAAAGTAACACAGTCTTGCTGGAGTGATAATTTCTTCATGCTTTTTGATCAAGTGAAGACTAGAATCAGTTACACTTGTTGATCACTAAACCAGAAAATCGGTCGATCGAGTTACTGGATATTTCGTTGGTCGAGTAGTGGTTGATTTATTTAGAATGGCTCCTATTCTTTTTAGCCACGGGTTCTTTGATTTTTCTCGTTTTAACGCTGTACAGATAAACCACTGGTGTCTGTTAGCATTCATTCCCGTATTGGTACTACCAAACACAAGATAGGTCACCAAAGAGATATGATGGGCCAATGTCACCCCATCCATTTCCGTATTGGAATTTTCTCGTTTTAACGTTGTACAGATGACACCACTGGTGTACCGTAGCTTTGGTATTCTCCCTTGTTTAGGTGATTCCTTATTTTCCCTAAGTGTTTCGAAAACTACCATGCAAAAGATAGGTCACCAAAGAGATATGATGGGCTAATCTTACCCCATTCATTCCTGCATTGGTACAACCACACAGAAGATAGGTCACCAAACGGATATGAATGGCCAATGTCACCCAATTCATTCCCGTATTGGTACTAATCACATGCGTTATTTCATCGGTTCATAGTATATTTTGCGGTAGTTTTAAACGAACGTTAAACTGAAACACTCGAGCGATAGGTAGAGAGTCGATAGAACTTATGGAACAATGTAATATATAATCTGTGGAAAAATCACTCAATCTCATACAAAATCGGGTCAAAACGTTTCACGTAATGCCCGGTACAACACTGAAGAATCACCTTAATTCAAACCAAGGATTGCAGGGATCGCTTGAGAAGTGATCCCACAAAATTATCGCCCACAAGAATTGTTCGCCGTCTGAAATAATTTACTTTACCTCGATGCTTAAATGAGTATAATCTTGTTTCCTCTGAAGGACGGATGAGCCTGGACTTTCGTCCGAAGCATTGTTTAACTCACAAATGTAGTTGCCTCCTTGCGAAGGCCCCAAATTTATGGACACACAATTGGGCTCCATATAGCACAGCACGTTACATCTCCCTTGGTGGGGTACCTCTACAAGCCTGATTAAGTGCCCCTCTATGACTTTGCCCTTAAGTGGTTCTTTGAAAACAATGGATCGACATTCTTCACCTGCTTAGTATTCAAATAGCAAAAGAGAATGAAATGGTAAAGTTAATGTACTGTTTTGGTTTAGAGAAATTGGTTTCAATGGCTGGGTAATATCTCCAAAAAAGTTAATTTGCCTCGACAGACGCTGGATCATGGCTTCCTGTTGTTGTTGTTGTTGTTGTTGTTTTTTTTTTTGCACTGTGAGAGTTTTCTCTGCTACGGCATCCTGGGAGATTGAAAGTTCTCCTTCAATTTTTCGCTTAAGAAAGATTTTGCCTCAGTGGGTATCTCTGTAAGATTTTGAATGTACATCAAAGTAAGTTGTGAGAACCAGAAGCAAGATGACCGTCAAAGAGGAAAGCAAATAATTAACATCTCTTTTCAAATCGATCCCAATGTATATGAACTACTATTGGAAATTTGATCATTGCGTCAGATTCTTGTGCCGCCAACTGCGGCGCAAATACTAATTTGGCGGTACAAACACCCAGCTACGGCACAAATGAGTATTTTGTAATATATTTTAATCGACAATAATCTTTGTAAAACTCTCTTGTGACTAGACATAGCCGTCCATCCCTAACGAATAAAAAAAAAAGTTATATTTACAGGAGGTATTCAAACTGTGGAAATGAATTAAACGAATATCAGGAAAACAAATTCAAAACTTTGTCGACTTACCTGCGGAACATCCAGAGGATAACGGAATAATAAAACCGCTATAAAAGAGAAAGCTTAAAAGTAAAACGGAAGCTTCCATACTCAGCCTGCACGTTTCCGCCACTTGCTTGTGATCTAGAATAAAAGATTACCGGTCACGCATTGAATTAACAGTTTACAACATTTTAAAAATTGCCATGTCTGTACAGCTAAAGGCGTTTTCGTACATGTTGGCAAACTTGAAGGGACTCCAGTTGGTTTGTTCAACAGAATGTTCTCAAGAAGATGGTCGTGTTGTTGTTAGTGGCTTAGACAGGTGCTCCTTTAATGGTGTGGATCACTTACGACGTTGGTAACAAAGACGCCAGCGGGGATCATTCATTAACTATGCAGCCAATCACACGAATGCTATGAGTAAAACACTTTTATTGTCTTCGGAATAGTTCCTTTCCTTTCCAGCAAACCGTTATTTGAAGCCTTTAGAATCTGAGAACGCTATCTATTTTCTTTCATCTTTACAGCACAAGAGGCAGGATATCACGCTCATCTGCAATTATTTCTCTCCATGCGAAATCATTTTAACAAAACATATAACCATTTAGCATAACGTGGTATGACAAAGCTAAATACAGCGGCTGATTAATTAATAAAATTGAAGACTAAACCCTTATTACAATGCAACTGAATGGCGAAGATTACCTATTATTCAACAATAACGTTTTATTTTAATGGCAATAGTGGCGAAGGCTTATGTTACAACGAAATTCTTTAAAATACTGAAGTATCTAATAACGAAGCAACATGAAGTCAATTTGAAGACATCTCGTTGGCTGTTAAATTATTCATAATCAAAAACTTGTCAAGGTGTTCAAAGGAAAATTAGTGAGAAAAATGTGTCTCGCAGCGTCTTACGTGGGGCTACTTTTCGTCTACTGCGAGATTAGGCTGTATGTAAGTTAAACGTCATTCTAATGATTATCAAGCGACTAAATTCTGTGCACATACGAGCCATATTGATTTATTGTTATACGAGTATACACCCGAATTGTTATTTCTCAACCCTCTCTCATCAGGTATATTAATTTGCATAGGTACTTACATAATCTAGTGGAAGACATTGCTATTATATTGGTTTTACAGAAGCACAACTAATATTCATGGGTCAATAAAGCAGCTAAAAAACACCTCTCAACAATTAAATGTCTCTGGTTATCACTTTACCGGCTCCGCAACTCCGCGCTGCAAGATGCATTTGAAAGTTAACGTCGATCGGCAAAAGACGACCTAATTTAAACGTATCCGTTTGCCTTCAAGATATCCACTGAGAAAATGAAGAGTTTGCTCGTCTAATTGCGTCTGCTGAAAACGGAGTGAGCCTTAATTATTGGCGAGCGAGCTAACTTAAAGTCTGTCAAAATGTGGGTTTCATTGGCCTATTATTTATAATCTGATTCTAACGCCACAACCGGCCAAATTATTTCCAACAATACTTCGATTTAGAATGTTTCTATTTAAATGTTTGTAATTTTGTTCGCAGTGTTGCATATATACTTTAATTTGTTAAAAAGCTAAGCTTCGACCCTGTACGAGCTCAACATAAGTTTGATCCTAAAGGAAGGGGCCGGGAAAAACCGCTTCAGCAGTTACTGAAATACAGTCGACCCTGTATTAAGTGGGGAATAGCGGAATGACCGCTAAATGCAGGTTGACCGCTTAATACAGCTTCCACAGGGAAGAGTATTATAAAAAACGATAAAAAAACGCCATCTTATGCCATAATTGATAATTCAATGTACAAAAACGTTTATTTCGGGAGAGAAAAATGGATTAAAAGTTACTTGAATGATTTTTCTTTGTTTTATTAGAGTAATATCGCATTAAGTGACCGTTTCATACAGGTGTAAGATAATACAATTGGGACTTAGTAAAAGGTGGCCACGACCGCTAAATAGGTGAAAATTACAATGATTACGAGGAAACAGATTCGGAGATTTTGACAGCCAGCCGCTTATTACAGGTTCAACAGTAGTAATAAAACTCTCCCAGGAATCCTTTAGAACATTAGTGGATTCTGGAGATTGTTAAGGAAAAGTGACGTATTTCTAGGCAAAGGATGAAGTTTAAAACTGGAAATTGAGAACAGATTTGCTTTGATAGCAACATGTTAAATCAAGAGGAGTTTTGGTAAGTCAAGTCAGAGTTGCAAAGGAGTTCTTCAGCAAATAATTTGTGAGTTTGGAGGGCGTGAACGTTCACTGTAAAGGCGAGAAAACTTGTAAAAGAAAGACAAATCCACCTTTTTAAAGATTTTGATGGGCCTTCATCCGGGTGTCTTTGTCCAAGGCAAAATAAAATGTCTATAAAACAGAACGAGATTCTTGATAGGACTAGAGTTTGGTACAGATTCTATCAAAAACAGGTGTGGAGGAATTCTTTTATTATTTTCTAAAGGTTTACATATTAATACACAATACATGATAACATGATTGTGTGACTAAAAGTGAAAAAAACCCGCTACCAGGCAAATGGTCTCGATAATAAGGAAATGATTTTTTATTTCACATTTTTATTATTCCGCCTTGTCTCCTTAAATATTTTCGATCAAACATTTGTCAGACAGGTGGACAAATGACATCCCCTCTGAGGTCATCAAAGTTAATGTGAGCCCAGTTAGCTGATCTCTCGTCAACTAATCTGACTTGAGCATATTGACCAATGAACTCCTCAACGTCCCAGCTCTTACGGTACATCGTCTCCGAACAGTTTCCCGTCTTAGTTCTGACAACCTAACAACGAACGATTGAAAAATGTTTAAGACGTTAGCGACAGAATAAAGTTATGGTCTCTTAGGAGTCTCTGGATTAAGTGGCTTAGTACTCTTTTGCCTCTTTCAACAGATACGATTATATTTGTTAGAACAGGCAACAGAAAAACAAAACCTTTACTCCATTTTTTCTATTGTTTTCAAAATTATCTTTTAACTTATTGTTTTTTTTTTGTTAATATCATCATCGTCATCGTCATCGACATGGTTCGTGTCTTCATGCTATAGTTGTATACTAACTTTGCATCAGTGCTGCCGAATAAAAAAGACAGGAAGGGAAATATTGCAACACATAACGCAATCAGAGTCTTACCTTGTTTTTAACAATAAGTTCCGCGCGGATTTCATTTAGCTCGCAGCCCCCACCAATAAGAAACGAGATGTTATGGCCAACGATCTGAAAGCAGGGGGAAGTTAGAGTGCCTTGAGGTAAATCCGCATCCGGTGGTTGTTTTCCAGGAAGTGCGCTTTCCTTTGGTCGAAGTTCAGCTCCCCCTATCCACCAGTTCCCCTGTTGTTTGGCGCTTTCTCTGTTGCGTGCCTTTGGATTGTCACCAAATGTTGGTTGGTTATCAAAAGCTGTGCCTGTCCTTTCCCATCCACCGATTCCATCTTCAAAGTCTAAGCTGCAGGCTGAGACAAAATAGAAGTAATTATCTAACGTATACTTCCCACCAACCCATCTATTTTTTTTTGGTTTACCTTCTTTGCAAAATGCGCCAGTGAATCCAGTAGGACATTTACAACGAAATCCTTTACTAGTGTATCCAGCTTGACATGTGCCATTGTTGAAACAGGGACTGCTGCTGCAGGAATTCTTTTCAAAATAAAATTGAATTTGTTGGTTTTTGATTTTTTGATTAGTATTAAATTTTTGTTTAAGAGCTCCCGTCCCCTCTGAAAACCATGTGATCTTCTTAAATCCTCCACCCCCCACCCTTCAGGCATCAAATAATGATCAGTCTTTATAATACAGTTTTCTTTAAGTGAAAGCAAAACTTCCCAGGCATCTATGAAATTGATATCAGCATTCTCTGGTTTGTTTTTTGAATTCATACGCTAATTTACAATGTAATGGCCTGCCATGGATGACCTCTGAGAAACAAAGCTAGCGTTACAAGCAAACTTCTGTTTTGACTCTGAATGCACACAATTTGAAAGAGGGATTGTTCACTAGGTACATCAAGTACTTTACCTCAATACCAAGATAAATGTAATCCTTTTTACTCTGTAAAACATGTGAGCCTTTGTTGTCATCCGTGGCATTATTCAACTCACAAATGTATGTCCCTGCTTGAGGAGATGGTCCTATATTTATGGACACACAGTTGGGCTCTATATAACACATCACGTCACAGCTCCCCCGGTTGGGTATCTCCACAGCCCGGATTAAGTGGCCTTTTATGACCTTGTCTTGCACTGGTTCTTTGAAGATAATGGAGCGACATTCATCATCTATTAAGCGCGTGGAAAAATGAGACCTTGACATCAGAAGGGTTAATTCGTCTTATATTAACTACCTTGAGAGTCATAGAATGTCGAGTCTAAGGTAATCCCTACCATGGCCAGTGTGCTGTTTGTCAAATCACTCGACAAGAGAAATTGATTATTTTCCCGTTGTTTTCAGTTATGAAGGGTGAGGTATACCTTTTCCACCTAACAAACGTTTTATTTTAACTAAAAGAACTTTATTTCAGATAAACATAACGATCTTGAATGTATTCGTCCATTTGACCACAAATCACTGGTAAAATAACCGTCTCGTCGCTGCCTTCAATAACCATGTAACGAGTTCTTTCGGGGAAAAACGTAGCTTGAAAAGCATGAAAGCGAATTTCGTTTACCTTTATGTTTATGGCGAGCTCCTTTGAGACATTTTCATCCTAGTAAACTCAGCCACTGGAGTAAAGTAGAAGTTTGTCTAGCGCAGAGAATCACCCATAATTAAGTTGAAACTTTACGCTGTAAGTCTTAAAAAAATAGGCTAAAGTTTGATTTGAATTTCTGGATTTTAACCTGTTTTCACAATTAGCTAGCAGATGCTTCATTAGCCTTTCAAGAGAGTTTTGTAGCTGAATCAACACTCTTTCAAATTCAAGCTCCAGTTACTGTAGAATTTGAAACACGAGTTAACGTCATAGTCATTTTTCGAGAGGAAGAGTAATGTCTGACCCAAAGGGATACAAACCCGCTAGACTCCGAACAAAAGGCCCCTTGTATTATCTATCACAAAGCTACAACTCATCAAGTCTGTATTATTAGGGAGTTTGTGATAAACTCAAAATAGCAATTTCCAATAGGTCTCACAAAGATCCCCTTCACAAAAAGTTTCATCTGATTGTTTGCTCTTGAAACAATGGAAAGCTTACCTATAACAGAGCTCTCAAACATTACGAACACACCGACCGACATGTAGAATTGATTAAGTACAGAACATGGCCAACTTACCAGAACATCCCCAGCAAATGGGAAGAATGACTCCAGAGAAGTAAAAACCACATAACTGGATGAGGATGCCAACTTCAATGCAGAATTCTCGTTTCAACGTTTTCGCCATTTGATGATTGTATTTTCATATATTACCGACGAGCAAGCGGCTCTGAAATCACGCTTTAAATCATTCCTTAACACTTCCAAACGATGAATCCCGCTTACGCTTAGAGATGAAAGTCTTGCTAAAAGATTTCAATTTTCAGTCCTCACAAAACATCTTCCCCGACCAAAATTTTCTCAAGTTGTGCTGTTTTAAGTAGCTTATGACAGGTGCACAATCGGTGAGCAGTTTGACAGGCAGAAATATGCGTGTTACAGGTTATTCTATTTGTTTATGTAGAATTCTATCTGCAATCACACACATCCGATTCATAGTCTCCCATACATAAATATACAAAATAAGGTACTTCTCAAGCTCTTTTTTTCAATCTAAGTTGAGAAGACCAGGAACATGATATTTTGACGACAGCACTTTTCTATGTGCACACAGGTACAAGCAGATCAATATAAATCTTTTTTTCGGGGAAATTGTATCGCTAAGTGAGGGTATTGCTTTGAAAACATTAAGTATTCGTTTTCGACGCCAACGCTCGCGAAAATCCGACAGTCGCAAAGAAAAGGTAATTTGTAAACTCATTTGTTACTTCAACGTGGTGATAGCCCTCAAACAGGAAAAAAGAATTACTTCTTATGCAATTCTCTAAACTTTTACCATTCTCCTGTGTAGAGTAAAAGGTTTACAACCTTGGACAGTTGATTTCCAAAGGTCTGTTTAAATAAATGCTCGCGAAAATCTGACAGTCGCAAAGAAAAGGCAATTAGTAAACTCATTTATTACTCCAACGTGGTGATAACCCTCAAACAGGGAAACAGCTTTATTTCTTACGCAATTCTCTAAAAAACTTTTACCGTTCTCTTGAGCAGAGTAAAAGGTTTACAACCTTAGACATTTGATTTCCAAAGGTCTGCTTAAATGAAAAGCGCACAGATATCCACGCATGTTAAGCGCGGTTGAAGTATTTCTGAAACTGACTGAAATTTTTGGTTTGGTCTCTGAACGTAAAGTTATGTTACAAATTCGTCACTAGCGAAGAACATGAACAAATTATTAGTTTCCCACGAAGATTCGAATCTCTCTTCCTATTTTGTAGAGAATTTGTGGAGAAATTCGATCCCTATATAAAGTTTATAATTTTCTTCATCCAAGCTAGTGTCAAAATGTGAAATATTCCTTTTTGACGTACGAGCCGAAAAATTTACCGTCTCTTGACGTATTTACACATATGCCGCACGCTTATGTCCAAAATGCAAATTAAAAAAAAAAAGACCCCTTTAAACCATTATGGTAAAATTTACCGGTGGATCAAAGTTTATTATTTTTTTTATTTATTATTATTTTTTTTTTACAAAACAGTGTCACTTTTAAATTTTATTAAGCTGGCAAGATCTTGATATCTTCTTCTATAAACAGCCACAATATTGCTCTTAAAATTGCATACATGTTATTAATTTAACTAACCCTTGTTGCGAAATCTCCTTAGCTTTGTAGAACACGACGTTTAATGCATGAACGTCCATTGTTGCACTCATAGTCCATTTGACCGAGTTACAGGCACGCGCTAAAGTAAAGCAAGTGCAGGTGAGTAAAATAGAATGATGTTCCAAAACAGAAACTAGAAAAATATATACATCTTTCACAATAGCGTTCTTCTTGCTCGAAAATATACTCATAAATTGTTTCAAGAGCATGCATCTGTGTCGCACAGCGAATGGTTTTCCGAGGACTGAACTCAAATAAAAACTGTAAACTTCGCGATTTGAACGACATCTAATTTCCAGGGGAAAAGATAACAATCTACCACCTTGAAGCGACAAATAAACAAAGAATTAAGTCATAGGGGACGTGATGTTGTCATCATTTTGAAGAATCCAAACCCTTCTTCGTGGTCTTCAACTTTTTAGGAAACGAAAACATTCTCAAAATTTATGTTATATGAATATTTTTGCCTTTAGTTTCTTAATTACTATAAGGACGTAAATAATGTTCAAAAATTTTTTTAAGAAATTGAGTATCCTTCGACTTTTTAATTAATCCAGATGAAGCCTGCTTGCTTACACGAAAAAACTGCTATATTATTAAAGAATTGGTCCACGCTTTTGACTGTGCGTATATTGAGTTATGGAGCACTTGAGAAATTTAGAGAGCAATTGAAAAGCTTAAGTTACTTTCAGTAGCTTCAACAGCTCTTACTATTCCTCCATGCTCTCCAGACCTCCTGCGCGCATGCATGCTTCGACACACGCACGCTAGGCGTTGCGTGACATCCCAAAGTACGGCTCTGCGGAGGAGAACATGTATTGACCACACGAAGACGCTCCCTGAGTGAATATTTCAAGATATTCTATTTGACATATATAGGAAACTATACAGATTTAAAATGGTTGTATTTCACTTTGCACAATGATTGTTCTTGAAAATCACGTCAATTTCCCAACCAATCAGATACAAAACTTAAAACATTTACACCTCGGTCACTCGCGTTTTCCCGCGCTTCAAGCCCTTTGTTTCTTTTCACTTCGAGTCCTCATTGGCTTGTGATATGATGCAAACCTTCGCTCTGATTGGTCCTCGGGATAACTTTTTGACAATAAATTGAAGACTGCTCCAACCGTCTCTCTTTAACCGAACTGGATGTGTCGATAGAGTACGTTAAACCACAGATTCTACGTCAATAGGCGAAACATACCCACTCTGACACCAAAAAAAAGTGAAATCAAACTTCTATCATTCTGCCGTCAAAAAATAATAATCAGTAAATAGCAAATAAGTAATTAAACGCAAGTTATATGTTTTAATATATTAGCCAACGATATATGTCCTGTTGAAGCAGTATCAGACCGAAGTAATTCATTCATTTAAACCTAAGAGTGACCAGCATGTAATTTCTCCTCACAGTAATACTGCTGAATCATTCACTAAGATTATGAGATTAAAGGAAATGATCGCCAACATAAGAAGCTTTGATTGGGAAACGAATCCTCCGTGAAATTACCGAAAGAAGCGTAAAGAGAGGAAAAATATGGATACTGATGTTGGGGTTTAAAGGATTAATTATTGCCGTGTTTAGTGGAGCCAGAATCAGACCAAGACGTTTTATTGAACGGACAGAAATATATATTTCGTATGATCCCATTTAACACAATTCAGAGCTCCTCACACAAGCCTTTTTTCTCGAGGTAAATTATTCTGACGTCGACTGACTTCGAGCAATCATTTATTTTGAAATTGCGTCATACACTTCACTTATTGAGTTCCCTTCTATACTAAGTATTATGATGTAAATCCTTTTTCGCAATCACTAATACTATTATAATATAGCGAAGTTTGCTTCCACTAAATCTTACGCAACTCTAGAGTGTAGTTTTTTAGACAGACATTGTAAACGATGGCTTATAAACAGCTTTATGTAATGAGCCTTTGAGATATTAAAGAGAACCAGGTAATTGAATTTGCAATTGTTATATATTTATCCCGCTATTTTGAGTGATTTTTACCTTTTCAAAACGATATGAAAATAGATGCAAATTTTCTTTGTCAACTGTTGATTACGAATTGACGCGGTCAAGCGTTGAATTGACATGGCGTCCTTAATTAGGACGAGTTCTCAGGCTAACAATGAAATAAGAAATGTTTTTTTTCATTTGCGCAAACGTAAAGCCGATAAGCGTTATACACATAAGTTGCTTAACATTTTTGTCACCAAGTGAGGTGCACTGTTCTGCACGCAAGCTTAAAATGGTCCGTGAGGGGATGATGTTATTGAGTTAGCCAGCCAGGAACTTACAACAGCAAAATAGGACATATACAAATCAACTTAACAACGTTGACTGGTTAAAAAATTTATTATGATACACAGTCAAGATTCTTTTCACGACCTGGAGGAAGTATTGCGTAGCCTACAAGCCTATTCCGGAGAAAAAGTAACCTCTCCTCACCACCAGGGTAAGAGGAAAGAGGATACTTACGGCGACAGGACATTATCACAAGAAAATCCAACACAGGAATGCAATGATGAGCTTGAAATTGAGGACATATTAATGGAAATACTGTTACATCAAAAGCTGCACACGTCTAAAGAATACTCTTTGAACGGTCAGAGATTCAAAGTGTATATATTGGATGACACAGAACTTTGAGAATTGGGTGTGATAGCAGTGCGAGCAAGGTGCTCTCTTGGAAGACGAAACTCTACATTCAAATCGCCTTCGACTGAAAATGTGAATGGTTACTATGTACACACGGATCCTAGAAGAATTCAAAGTCCTCGAGCAAAGCTTGAATAATTTATTTATGATGCACTTATGATGAAAACTGGGAATTAAAATGTTCGAAATCTAATAAGCGACTGATTATTTACTTATCATGTTTGATCAAAGCTCTGGCAGACCATAGTAATATTACTTAGCCTGCCCAAGTATGTCTCACATCAATTGCATTACCTGTAGGTTTAGTACACCTGTTCAGCCTCAGTGCAATTGCCTTAGCTTGTTGTGCTAAAGACAGTGACAATTTCCATGCATTTGCGTCATAATATCAATAAGAATAGACTTTTCATAGGTATATCTGCCATTGATTGTCTTTCTTAAAATTTCTAACAGTCACAGATCTGCCACTAATGTCCAAAATTACAAATCGGCCACTAGTGTCCATAATAAAAAAATCGGGCACTCTCGTCCAAAATCGTAAAATCGTTAACTATGCTCTACGATCCGGCTCTACAATCAAATCGGCCCCTGACGCCCGATATCACAAATCCGTCAGTAGTGTCCAAATTCACCAATCAGCCACTAGCGTCCAAAATCGAAAATGATCCACAAGGGTCCTAAAATAAAAGATCGGCCCTAAAAAAATTGGCCACTAGGGTCCAAAATCGCAAGTCCGCCACTACTGTCCAAAATCACAAATCGGCCACCAGCGTCCAAAATCACAAATCGGTCTCTGGGGTCCAAAATCAAAAATCGGCCACTAGGGTCCAAAATCGCAAATCGGTCACTAGAGTCCAAAATCACAAATCGGCCACTTGGGTCCTAAATCAAATATCGGCCACTAGTGTCCAAAATAACAAATCAGCTACTACGGTCCAGAATGTAAAATCGGCCATTAGGGGTCACAAACAAAAACAGTTGTCTAAAATCAAAATGCGGGCACGTGTCCGAAATATTACACTAGTGTCCAAAATAAGAAAAAAAAAGAAAAAAGAAACGAACACTTATGACAAAAATAAAAACCTAAGTAGATATTTCATCATGAAAGCTCTGGTTTTTCGAAATTAAAATAACACAGGGACGAGATTGAAATTATTTTACGTTTAACGCCCTTTGCAATGTCGCGGCAAGAACGGAAACACAATGCACTGGCGGCTATAAGCCAGAAATCGCAAATTGAGAGAACTCAAATGTGTATCGAGTGCTAATTTCGAGCTTATTAGATACTCGGAATAAAACAGTTAGGTCACCTCGTATTATATAGGAGGCGAGGCCACAAAATCTAGGAACCGTACAATCAGGTTTGGTTTTATTATGCAAAGACTATGTAAAGAAACGATCCTCTTCATGGAATTGCAATCTATTCTGTCAAACCAGTATGTCTCGGGCTCGTAAACAAGTTTCATTCTCATCCCTGATCGCTCTATGATTCATTTGAGAATAAGGAGCATTTTCATCCTCTTGCCAAGTGGCCTTCATGTGTAGTGTCTCATAAATGAGCTGTTTCATGGTCATATTTAAGGGGCCTACTAATATCACAACAGTTTTTCCATACACGTCACATGAAGACAGAATTTTTCTCTACTCAGATCCTCTCATTTTTTAATTAATATAAATTTTGCTCAAACTAAATGGCGCAACATTGTTTTACGCACTGTAAACAAACGGGCCTAAACCCCGCGTAAATGTCAGCATATTCAACATGGACAACAGTCTAAGGCTCTAGTACCATGCGAGCAGGCCATCGTTATTGGCTAACGCTACAGGATGCACGGTTTTCCTCCCGCAGGGAGATTTTAGGTGAGTCGGGGAAAGGTTTGGCGGAGTCTTGGCACTACTAACTGATAATGAGGGCCTACTTGCACACTAATGCTTTAGAGAATGGAATTCGGGGTGCTCCTAAGTGAGCTTACCTAGCTGAAACAACAACAACAACAACAGTGAATTTTCAGTGTGTACCACGTAGGAGAATCTGGAGGAACAAACGAAAAATGTTGGCCAGCAGTTGATTTGGCCTCATATGGTTTAATGCCCTTTCCATGAGCATAACTTTCCATACATAATTTGAACATTTATCAACCGTACCCGAGACAACAGACATTTTCTTCTTGAAGTATAGGTGTACAGTAATTACTAAGGTACTAAATTCTTCCCTACAACTGTAACGTGAATTAAAGCTCCACCTTTTATTTACAATACCACGCACGGCATTTGAACACCAGCTTTATACTATCCGCAAGAAACTCAGTTATCATATGTTACCCTAGAAACAATTATGGAAGCAGCTTTAAATACTCAGTCATGCTTTGTGAGGAACATAGTATTCTAAAAAAGGAAACAACTGACGTGGATGGCCGCAAAATGAATACCTGTCGAGAAATTGGACTTCTTATCCAGGAAGTTTCCTTGGAGAATGTCGCTACCACGTTTTCTTTGCAACAGCAACTACTTTATCCATGAAGGGTTAACTTACGAGACAAAATTGCACGTGTACATCAGGACTTTCTTAGAGAGTAGAAAATAAAAACCAGATCAAATGCAAACCTTGTATCATAAACCGAGCCCAGACTCAAATGATTTAGAATTTGGAAAAATCATATGACACATTTCGGAAATCTTCGTCATGCTTCGGAATTTCTCGTTTACGATCGATGTCTTTCTTTCCTTACGTGCGAGGTATAACCACCAGTATTGCCCACAGCGACCAGTGGAGGATTATAAACGGTAACCAAGCAGGTTTGAACTGAGATAATACAAAAATGCGAATAAGCTAAGTCCATCCTGGTGGCAGTATTGTGTCATTTTCAGTCATCTGCGAACTTGAGTACCGAATACCTTTCCGCTTCCTCGTAATCTGTAACAGAAAAGAGTGGGTGGAAAAACCGAAAGTGCCAATGGTTCATGTTCGAGTATCAAGTAAAGCAACAATTCTCACAAGTGAGCAGCAACTTAAGCAACTGCAGAAAAGCCTGAAAAAAAAAAACATCAGGCCTCGACGGGATTGAACCCGCGCCTCCCAGAAGCTCGTTGGGCGCTTTTACCGACTGAGCCATGAAGCCGCACATTTTAGAGGGTTCTTTCTTTCCCGTGAAGGATTCTGATCGTAATTTCTCACTACATAAATTCCACTTGACCTGCATATGAGAATAAGTAGAGCAATGATCGAGTGGACTTGCTAAGAAGTTCAATGGTCGAGCGAACTTTCCATGGGCTAAATATGCGAAGTTTCAAGTTCAAATTTGATCATTTGAGTCAAATCAAGTAGGTATCGAAGTTTGTATTGTAAAAATTCAACGCTTGTACATCAAGGAGAACCGAAATAAGATAGACCAACCCTTTAGTTTTGGAGGTGGTTGGAGCTTTCTGTTGATATTGCTGACTGTGATAACTTGCTGGCATTCCTGATACGCCACCATTATCCATGTCTGACTGTGAAGATGCCTTTATTGCCTTTTTCAGATTTTCGACCTGGAGATAAAAAGCAGTCATGAGAAATTGATGTTAAACTTAGTGATGAATAAATGGATGGAAAAACGAATGAAGAAATGAAAGTATGAGAGAAAAATGGAAAAATGGAGGAATGAACGAACGAAAGAATGACTGACTGATAGCTGAATGAATGAACTAAACGAATGAGACTCATCCACCTATTCTAAAACTTCAGACTGTAACGATTCCGAGTATTAAATCTTCCCTAGGTTCTCGTTGAATGAATCCTATACTAAACGAATTAAGGTGGCAACTTTTTAAAGAAACTGTGGTGCTGCGTCGGTGGGAGAGTATAACAAGTAATTTTGTGTTAACAACTGGGTTGAAAACGTAAATTGACCACCGTAAAGAGTTTAAAGGCTGACGTTTCGAGTGTTGGCTCTTCGTCAGAGCGATAGAGCGTTAGCCTTCCGTCACACCTATACTAAACGAGTCTAGCATGCAGGTATGCAGGTGGTGTACCATGTATGGTGGCTAAAGATGGATTAAAAGACTGTTCTCTACCTCTGCTTCCACTTGAATCTTCTGCTTTTGTTTTTTTTCTTTGTGTGTATTTGCCCTCTCTATTTGTTTCTCTATGCTACGAAGAACTGATTCACAGCCGTCACACCTGTAATAAAGAGAAAAAACACTCAGCAAAAGTGGCTTGATTTGGCGTGATTATAGACCAAAAGATTTATTGATTGAAAATTTAAGAACACGACAATGGTTCCTCTTTTTTACACACCCAACACTGAACCACAAACCCTGCTTAGAGAACATACACCAGCAGATTAGCAATGGGCCCATTGAATATAACAACTGCAGTACGTTAATTGCAAATGTGATGAGCGTGAATCTCACTTAGTCTCATTTATTTTTCTTTTCTTCAAATTCAAAATAATAGAAAGAAAAAGAGAACAAATTTTAAACAATCAAGCAAAGGAATACTCCTTGCAAATAGAGTACAATTTAAGCGATTGCAGAAAAGAAGGCTGGAAAAGTGCTGGCTGTGACAGGATTCGAACCCACGCCTCCAAGATATTAGTTGAGCACTACTAACAACTGAGCTATGGAGCCAAATGCGAGAAGCGAGGGAAATTTTAGAAGGTCATTTTTCACTTTAAGTAATGTGATCACATCATTTTTTTTTTTTTCATGAAATATAGTTCAGTTACTCGTTAAAAGTAAAATTAAACTGTAGTCGTAAATCTACGTATATAATAGCCTCGTTCAGCCATATTTTAATTATTGTAGTGTTGACTGGGGCAACTGTGACAGTGGTCTCTCCGAAAAGCTCCAGAAGCTCCAAAGTCGTGCAGCCCGTATTTTAACGTGTGCCAATTATGACTCTGATATCGATGAATTGTTCCGGGTACTGGATTGGCGTAAACTTAAATATCAAAGATTTTAATCAGCTGCTGTTGTGATGTACAAACCTTTACATGGGATGACCCCTGAGTATCCGAGTTCTAGATTTGTGTTTCGAAACGACAAAACATCATATCGATTAAGGAATACTGAAAATAAATTGGCTCTTCCGCAGCCCCGCACCAATTATTTGAAGAAGAGTTTCTCTTGCAGCGGAGCCAGGTTGTGGAACAGCCTATTTAGTGACCTTCGTGCAGCAACATCTTTACATGATTTTAAACTTAACATAAGTCACCACAGTTTTGAATGAGTTTTAACACGGCATCCTTATAAAGCAGCTTTTAGTATATAGTTTAGGTTAGTTAGTTTAGTTAGGGATACTTAGTTGATCTTGTATCATTTTACAATATTTGCTGAAGGATTTACCGTGTATAAATAAAGTTACCATTACCATTACCATCTCTAAGTTAAGAAAAACAAGTAGCCGTGGATAGTTTAAATGTGAGCATGATTCTATGGAATTGCTTTGATCCATGACAAAACTTACCAATCTTGTAATACTTCTGTGACTCGATTTACTGTTTCTGGAGTGATGTCTCTACCAATGGCAAAATCTACTTCTAGCTAAAGATTGACATGATAAAAGAAACAAAAATTCTGTGGTATTTCTTAAGTATTAGAACTGCTCAAGGGGACCATTAAGACTAGGAACAGTGTCTCCAGGCCCCTGAACCCATTACACCCTAATATCAGTATGCATATTCTCCAAACTGTTCTCTATACAATTTTTAAGGTGCCGACATGGAGAGTTTGTTTAAAAATCAAGAGCTTATTTAGTTCGTGATCATTTCCTTTATTCTTGTGACTTTAAAGTTTGATTCAGAGGTGATATTGTAAGGAGAAATTAGATGTCAATCTCAGGGCTCAAACGGTTCTTAGTGGTTCCCTTTTAAAAAAACTAATTCATCTGTATTTCATGTTACAGGTCAGAGCTGTTTTCCAGTTGGGATCAAAATTTGTGTCCCCTGAATGGAAACGTCTTCTGGGGAAAAAAGTGTACTAAAGGGCAGGTTCCACAGTGAAGTGAACACAACACAAGTTCAAAGTCCAACCTGTTTATTTTTCTGGTCTAGTTTTCCATGGATAATGTCAGCATAAATAGCGTCAATAATTACATCCTGAAAGTTGAAAAATATACCAAATAAGAATTCAGAAGTCACTGGAAAATCAGCACTCTTAATCCCCACAGTATTGACGAGCGCTTTTCATTCAACTAATTTATTCTTGTTTTCTCGTCATCATACTCCCACCAATAGTGTAGCTCCACTTTCTGCTATAAACCCACGCACAACCCACAATTCCTCCAATCACTAGATGACAAAGGGCAAACGCTTGAATTGTCAGCTTTTTATTCTTTACAGTGGCCAATTACGTTTTTAACTCAGTTGTTAACACTAAATTACCTGCTATACTCTCCCACCTATGCAGCACCAAAGTTTCTTTAGAAACTTACCCCCTTTAATCAGAGCAAAATTGAGCTAAGTAGTTGTTTATATAAAAAATTTAAAAGAAGGACTCTTTAGTAGCATTCGCATGTGTATGTACCTCTAGTTCTCTTAAATTCTTGATATCCAGTTCTTGCAATAACAAGCTGTATGGTATGAACTACAGAATCAAATTTGAAAAAAGAAAATTTTACAAGGCAAATAGTATCACACTTCTAAACAGTTATGGTTTAAATTTATTCACTGTCTTACATGTCAAAAAAAATGAATGGTCGACTGATAAGATATAAGTTGTTTGAAATGTCCCTTCAGTTTTATAGAGGAATTTCACAATTTAGATCTGGCACTCTTCCTAAAATTAAATATTGTTATGCAGATATATCTTAACAATATGTCGGTCATAATTTGCATACTAGACAAATTTATAATTTTTTCGTGATGTGCAGACTAGATCAACAACCATACAAATTACATTATACAGTCAAACCTGGATTAAGCAGTTACCCACAAGGAATGGCAGGTCCACAACTTAATACAGGTTTCTCCAGAATAGGGGTCAAATGCAATAAAGAATGCCATTTTGTCCTAACAGTCCTAAGGAGAAAGATAATCTACAAATGCTAACACTGAATTTGGGAGGTAAACGTGGAATAAATTTGACATGAGAAATTATTCTTTGTTATATTTGAGTGGTTTTACACGCAAGTTATTGTTCAATTCAGGTGGAAGGCAATACAAACAGGGGGCAACCACAACTCCTTAATGGAGGTGGAATATAGAGCAGTGAAGGAGAAAAATTTGGGGACTTTTACAACCAACTGCTTAGTGCGTTGTGATCACTTGATACGGTTCCACTTAATACAGGTTTAATTGTATGTACCTTTGATTTAGCTGCTAAGGACACTATGGTTAGATGTTGTAACTTCCTTAACTGTGTCGCAGTTAAAGCTGGCAACAAACTGGCTTTTTCTGAAATGGAACAGTGAATACACACCCTTAACAAAAAATAAAGAAAACAATTTCTAATCACTAAGGAATTTACATGAAAATCACTGAAAGATTTCAGTGCACTACTCCTTAAAAGAAAAGACAACAATCCCTCAATGATTTTTTTATTAATCACTTCTTTTCAGCTCAAAGACACAGCCTTTTAGTTAGCCACAGCACATGAACTATGTTTACAACAAAGGGGAGGCAGTTGTTCACAACACCTCATGGGAAGGACTAGGAAACCTTTCAATCCACATGTACTGTTAGCATTTCACAAATCAACTGAAGCCTGGTAAATGTTAACATTTAGCAAGAAATCTTGATCTTACCTTTATAGTCACTATAAGTTCCAAATGCAAATATGTTCAAGAGAGTCCAGTATGATGAATTTTCAGAGTTTTCTAGCTGCAATTGAAATCAAGGATGAAAAGAGAGGGTCCAATCTTGTTTCCCATTTCCAAAACTGGGAGTTTAAAGGAATCCAAAACAAACTTTTTGGAAGAGAAAATTAAATGCAAAGCATCCAATTACACAAAGAGAAAATATTTTGACTTCAGTTGCAATGCTTTCCATACTACTAACTCCAGAGACAAGCAGTGTAATCGGAAGTTTTGTGTCTGATCTAGTTATGTTGCGATTATCATAGCACCTTAATAACTGAAGACAAATATGACATAACAGTACATACCGCTTTGACAGAAGGCATCTCTATGAGTTCCCCAAAAACATACACACCAGGGGCCTCTAATGTCTGATTTATAAGGGCTACTAATCCGGCTCCTCTGGCTGACTTGGCCAGCAAAACATACTGTTCTAAGTTGTGGCTGTGGCTGAATGTTTTGACTTCTTTTTCAGCCATGATGACTGGAGCTTGCAATTAGTACTGTAAACAATTAAAAAAAGTCATCACATTTGAGAGGGCTGTATATAAGAAGAGCAGAAGCCTCACCAGAGCAAGTCCAAATAAGCCACATTTATTAAAGTTTAACACTCTGTATGCTGATATACATGTCAATGTGAAAATTTACCAAACTTCCACTCTCATTTAGTTACTTGACATTAAAGAATTGCACCCACTGAAAAACGTTGCACGGGAAAATGCAAATAAGCTAGAAAAGAGAAAGAGAGGATGCGTAACTTCATGCAGGCCTGTCAATCCGCCTGTCAATCATGTAATCCCCCGTGTACACCATGTTCACAAGTACAGTAAATGTCCATGTATAAGCCACATCCGTAGATAAGCCGCACCCCCGATTTGGAAGTGCAGAATTTGGAAAAAAATGAAAACAATACAGTCTGAAGTTTCAATAGAGTTGCATTGCTACAAACAATCAAGGTTTTGAAACACCGACATAAAAGTTGTGGCTATCTTTCACATTTATCATTTATTGTATTGTTTCTTGCTCAGACAACCGAAATGTAGCACTATTCATTGAAGAAGAATGGAAGTAATTAGTAGTGTTATCTTGATTAGGCTATATTGTTTAAACATCAGTCAGATATAAAATTAAATTACCTTTTAAATGTTGGGTTTTTAATTTGTGTTAGGACTGAAATGCAGCAGATTTACAAGGTTCGACCATCGATTTCACCATGAAAGCAAAATAACATTACAGAAATATTCCTTTTTAGCCCATTATTGCTGTCAGTTTCGGATAAAATGTCAGTAAAGTCTATTTACTTTTCGAAAAGCTTAAGTAGACATTGTAAATTCCCAATCAAGCATTTCATCACTTTCAAACAATACTAATTGCTCCAATTGTATCTCCATTGTCTCTAAATGGACACAGCAAAATTTTACAACTCCCATTTGGGAATTCGTCAATTCAGATCTTAAGAGACCGAAGCTGGCGGTGAGCTTTTGCAACCTCAGTCCCAGGTCATTGCACCCGCAAAGCATCATGGGTACCCCACTTTTCCCGGGCAATGCTTTTCGATGGGTGTGACTCCGTAATGAAACTGCTTGCTCAAGCGTCGGTTGTGAATGAGGCAAATAAAATTTTTCCCTGACAAAAGACAAGGTTTTCCTATCATTCCCAGTACAAACTGCCTCATATCTATGTCTGCAAAGGAGTCAAACAGCGGCTATCACCTGCTACTGCAGGAGTGAATGTAAATTCTATTCACAAAATATAGATCTATTAATGATCAAATTTTTTTTCTATGTTGGTTTAACCCATTGACTCCTACGTGTAACACGTGCCTACCCAAAAGTTAAAATTTTGGAGAAACCGGAAAAGTAAACACAATGCGCAGTAAAGTTTGACAAATCTTTTTTTCCCAAAAACAAGCTCACGTGAAAGAAGACCATTTAAATAACTTACTATCAACGAGGAAAGCAATAGATGCATATTAAGTTTTTACTCTAAAATTAAGATAAAAGATAAAAATCAGTAAATTTTTGCGCACGTGTGCAAAAAAAGTATGCGGATCGGATTTCAAAGTGAATATGCAAATTTATCAGTGTGTGGAGAGATCTCATGTTACATGGAAATTATAAATGAGGAGAAAGACAAAACTGACCAAGGAACGTTTCGGGAAGAAAGCTTTATTCAAAACAGTTCTTGATTTTCTGTTAGAACCGAAAAACGTACGAATTTCTTACGTGTGCGAAACCCACGAAGTAGAATTCATCATGCCTAGATCGATGTTTACTTGACTTCACGGCTAGAATATTGCGCAGCGTTGTGTTGAAAATACTGAAAGTTCTACGTTTTAACACAAAATCTTCTGTTAAACAATACTTTTTGGACATCTCATTACTCAAACGTGATATTTACCGTGCCTTTGAATCTTCATAATGTCTCTAGGCCTCGCTTGAAGTCCGATAGTTTGGTTTTCGCTTTACGGCCCTAATTCGCATCGCTTTAGAGAATTGTAGTGTTGTCGACTCGAAAGATTATTTTGTCGCCTTTAAGACCGTGATGTCCATTATTTTTCGAGCAGATTATTCTATAGCATATTTCCTTTTCATTCTGTATTCCAGAAGGTCTAAAATGGTGGGAAAGGAACAGAAAATCCGACTTGAAAATATTGAAAGTCGGCCGCGCGTACGCCATTTCTTTGTAGTTGATCATTTCTTGTGAACGCATAAAATGACGCCTCTGTACTACCCCCTAAAGTTATCAAAATAACTGCGCAAAAAACGGATTCTGATTGGTTTATAGATCCTCTAACAACAGAGGAAGTTTGGAGACAAAATTCTGCTTAGTAGGGGAGATAGGGGGGAAAGCGTCTCTCGCGCAAGTCCCCCACGCGGCACGGGCGGTTACGGGCGGTTCAGGTGTCAATGGGTTAAGGTTCATACCAGTTTGATTTTTAGTTACCTATTACAGTCATGAATACATGAATGTAAGTATATGAAAATAATGTATGTGCACTGCAGTTCAAGAAATATGATATATAAATATACACATTTCTTTAACTGCAGTGCGCATATATATGATTTTCATACATTTACAGTCATGTATTCATCACTTGGAGGGTTTATTTATAATCAAGATAATGACCAGCTCCCAGTTGGCTGGCTAGCTCAGTTGGTAGAGCACTTCACCGGTATCACAGAGGTCATGGGTTCAAATTCCATACGGGCCTGAATCTTTTTCAGGCCCTATTTTCACTACTAGTTCTGGGTCCAGTTGTTCAAAGGCTGATTAGCGCTAACCCACAGTTAAAATTTTAATCTGGGTTTCTTTATTCCTTTATTCAAAAGCCTTTTTGGGATAATGCCTATATTCTTTTTAGAGCGTCAAAGAGTCATAGTCTAGACAAAAATAATTATACTGAATTTTCTTTTAAAGCTATCAGATCTGAAATCACATTTCATGCTAATTCTGGGTTATCTTAACCCAGCTTTGAACAACCCAGCCCAGTAGTATTCATAACTGTGAGGATCACTTCTATATTCATTTCTTTAACTGCAGTGCACATATATGGTTATTACATATTTACAGTCATGTATCTCTTTTGATCCATTCCCTTTCAACTCATGGGTAAAATATCACTGCCTGAAACTAAAAATGCTGCCATGTGCTCCAAGGTACATTCAGACTCAAATCTTAAAACTTTCACTAATAGATGACATGTTGGTGTTATGAGTAATTGTTGTTTTAAATATAAACTTCTAGAAATCTCCAGACTTCTTAGTCATGCTGACATGCATACCATAGAACTTTCTGGAACATTCCATCAAGTTATTATGTAATACTACTAAAATAAGTCTTTTGTAAGCTTCTGGAATGTTCCAGAACACTTTTTTAATGTATATAAGGACTAAGTTATGTAGTACTAGTAGTAGTTGTTGTTGTCAGGGGTGATCGACTGTCTAGAAAGTTATACAGTGAGAGAAAGCTACAGCAGGAGATTGCTAATTTCAAGAAACATTGGAGGAAGCTATGAGTTTGGCTCAATAGTGAGCTGATATACAGACAGTAGTGGGCTCAAGTAAGTTTATTGAGCATATGTGCTGTACTGCCTTTAGGAGTCACTCCTTATTAAGAATATTACTCATCATTGAATAAAGTAGTAGAATTTGTAGGATTTTGGTGTTTTTCTGTGGGATAGATTATACCATAATACTGGAGTGCAGATATCTTTACTAGGTATGAGATCTCAAGCCATACCAGCTTCCAGATAAAATGTTTCATGTATCTGTTTTTGAGTTGAATCTATAATCTTGTAATTCATATGGAGACAAAAGAAACAATGGACAGTAATAGGAAGTGTCCCAAAATGTATTTCTGATGAAGACATAGTGTTAAGATGAGAAAACACAAAAATGCTTTTACAATATTCCTCCATGTCTATCTCTATCTCATTTAAAGATCTCAACAAAGGTTACTCATATGTGTTAATGAAATCAACTTCTAAACGAAAAGTACCACTACATGCACGTTATAAACTATACTTAATCAAAACAAACTTAAAGGCCTGTACAGAGTGAATGTCTTACCAACTTACCTGTAAACGTTGTTGAGATGCAAAATATTTCTCTTTTATAAGAGAAAATTGCAGTTTTACGGCTCCAAAGCAGGACAAGATGGTTGATGACGATGGAAATTCCGGTTGTAAAAAGCCCAACTATCTAATCGTTGCAACTTCAAGGCGCTAGGTTCAATCTACACAGAAAATAGTAAGACTGTCAAGAGTTCTACAAGAAAAAACAACCATTGGAAAAGCAATTGAGTTTTCATTCTACCCAACCGAGATGGGCCATATGCACGTTTGGTTGATTGGGAGTTTATCACTACATTTCCGATTAAAATTCTTGCATTCTTGCAATTCAAAACAACAAGCTTGCACTTGAGACAAAAACTGGCATCAATGCATGATGCTACCATTTCTTAACAGAAGAATAATACATCTCATCGTGTAACCCTTTTTTGTAAATACACACAAATACTTACCCCTGCAAACCGGCAAAGGGAAAGTTAGAAAAATTATGTATTCTAGCAGTCCACCATGGCAGAGTAGTAGACTTGTTCTCGGCGCCAGTTTCCTCGCAGCTAATTGTGTGACCGCGGTTTTCGTAAAAAAAAAACTTGCGACAATACTTTTGAAATTCTTTGTATACTAATTCTATTTAAGATGATAAATAACTTAATTTACGCAAATAAAATGTTACAATATTCCTACAACCTTAAAAAAAAGCTTAATATGTATTGTCATTAAGCAAATTTATCCCGTCCCAGTGTTCCTGGCAACTGGTCAGCCGTCAACATTCATTTGTGCAGATTCGCAGTTGCGTTGCTCCTCTAATTTTCATCAACACTAGCTTCCCGTCTCAATTTTTGGCGTTTTTACGGTTGTGTATGGCATCCCAGAAACGCGTACACACTACAGCAGCCTCAAGACTGCGACAAGATTATCTACGTATCCTGAAAGATCCTGTACCTTACATCACAGCACTGCCATTGTCATCAAATATCTTGGAATGGTACGTGACGTTTCATCATTTTTATCATTTATCAATACAATTATTTATTTCCTATGTGTTGATTTCTCTCATATCTTGGGCCTTTGGTCTATTTTGATAGGCATTATGTGGTCAGAGGGCCAGAAAATACACCGTACGCAGGTAACTTTGTCGGGTTTTATGTGCGTAAATTTTCAAGATCAGTTGTAGATAGAAGTCCGTGTTCGATTAATATAAGTCATGTAGGTTGCCATCTGTAGATGTTTTAAGATCAGTCTTTCCTTTGCTTCAAAACGTAACTTGTGTAATCATAGACACCTGATATTTTTTCCTTTTACGTTGTGAAGTGAAATGTAAGCTTACTCAGTGTCTTTGATAACAATCATACGTATCTGTGCATCATCATTTCTGAGTTACGATTTATGAGTAATGTGCTTATTACAACAAATTTTGACCATGCTGAAAAGCAATTTGTTTTTACCACAATATCAACATTAAGTAAAACAATTCTTTCAGAGTGTGACCATTGCATGACATGTTGACAGAAGCAATGTTGTCTGCACTCTTATTGACACTGGCAAATTGGCCAATCAGACTGCGACATTACTGTCAATTGTGATAAAATGTAATCTCATGTTCAGCTAGCCGGAGTACAATAGTTGTTTAAGGAAAATCTCACACAAATTCCACACCAGTGAACCCGTACACTTTGTGTAGATAATCACATGATTTCGAGTGCAATTATAAATAAATAAGCACGAGTAAATTTTTTTAAAGACTAACAAAATTGCATGAACCCATAGGGTGGGTGCAATTTGTGGCCTTTGAAAAATTAATAAGTGCTCATTTATTCCAAATTGCATGAGAAAAATTATGTGATTAGGTGTTAATAATAAACATGAAAAAATACAAGATAGCTTATCATAATTAAGCATAAGCAAAGAATGTGCATCAAGTGCAAAAATAATTTATTCAAACCATGTGTTTGGTCAAAACAACTGTGTACGATCAAAACAATAATATACAATGATATCTTCCCATCTTTAAGGCACAAAAAAGTTCAAAGTCCGGCTAAACAGTTTAAGGAATTGTTCAGTCTGTGTCCAAATCACTTTCGATGAAATGGAATCGTCATTTCCGCAGTTTAACCATGTTTGTTTTTAATTTGGGCATTGGATCTCTCAAGCAAAGTGTTAAGCTGGGTCGGTGCATAATTTTCTATTTCCTTGGCAATTCCCATCTTTAAACACCACTTTTTCCAAACCGACAACCAAAAAGCAGTGATTTTTTACAGTGCTTTCGTTGTTTGAGCTTTTTTTCAGCCATGGTGGCAAAAGAAAACCTACCTAAAACACTGGCTGTTGTTTTGCTCACAAATTTTCAAATTTTGTTGTGACATCCAAGGCTCGCATATAATTGGCTCTCTATGAGTTTCTTTGATTACTGACCAATCAGAATGTCTGATTTGTTATTTTCTTTACACTTAGTTAACCCTCCTCTGCACTGAATTACATGAAAACTGCATTTATCTTAACCAATCAGAACTGAGTAATTTTTTCATGTATATTATTAGCATTTATATTATCTCTTTGTGAATAAATGAGTGCACAAAGTGATTCCAACCCTTAACATGGCATAATTCAACATATAAGGTACACTGTATGGTGTGATTATTTTTATTTTGGTTATTTAGGTGGTTACTATCATGGCAAGCTAGTTTTTCCAAAAGATTTCCCTTTTAAACCACCAAGGATATTTATGATCACACCAAATGGACGATTCAAAGTGAACACAAGGTGAGCTGGGTTCTTCTTGATTCCTTTTTTTTTTCTTTTGAAAAAAGGTACTAATATCTGAAGCAGAACAATTCAATCTCCTGATTTGTTTGGCCAAGAAGGATGTTTAAAGATGTGCATGAAGTGTAATATCAGTAGAAACTAGTCTTAAGTTTTCAAGGTCATTACTCAGATTGCTCATAAAAATTTGCAATAAATATGTCCTACACATACTTGTAGTAACAGTTTCTTTTGAGGTTAAACACAGGCATGTGATCTAATTTTTTCCTACAGTTTTATTGAAATGTTCTTGAATGTGAAACATAACTTGGCTGGATTTCAAAGATTGTTTTTACATGTACATTACACTGGACATTTACATTTGATCTCTATTTTTCATTATGACAATGGCTTGTTCCAAGTACCTGTAATTTTTTCCTCAAATTTTCAGATTATGTTTGTCAATAAGTGACTTTCACCCTGACACATGGAATCCAGCTTGGTCAGTCTCAACCATTCTGACTGGCTTACTAAGTTTCATGGTATGTTTCCAATTTGATGTGCATGCTATTGTCTTGGAGTAGCAATTGCATTATTATAGAGATTTTCAGTGTTATTCCTATAGATTTAGTAGTTCACCATTTGAATGCCTTTTGGAAACGGCGCTAGATGTTCAACCCTGTCTATCTTTCTGTCTGATGAGGAGTTATCTTCAGTCAAGTATTTTAAGTCCACTTTGTGTAAACTGACTGGTCAGTTTAACTGTGATGTTATCAGCTAAACCTGATATTAAAAGTGTTATTTATAATCAGGCCTGGAAAATTTTTTTTTGATGACTTACTTAATTGTACAGTTTTTGGTTTCTTAGGTGGAAACATCGCCAACCCTTGGCAGCATAGAAACATCGGAATTCCAGGTATTTAAAAGGATATGGGGAAAATGAAAATTGGTTGGGGGGGGGGGTAGTGTTTATCTCAGTAATTTCTTAAATACTGTACAACCAGGAAATAACAGTATCCACTGTACTGTATGTGCCTATTGAAAACTTGCACACAATCTACACTGTACAATGTACACATGTCAATTTTAACTTCAATTTCAGAAAAGGCAGCTTGCTTTAAGAAGTGGACCATTTAACTTACAAGACAAAATATTTTGTGAACTTTTCACCGATATGGTAGAGGTGAGTGCAATAAAATGACTCATTCATTTTACATTGAACCACTGCCAAGTTTCTCAGAAAGAAGTAGGTAAACAACTGTTAGTTGATAAAGATAGATAAACCACCCCAACAAATTTTTAAAAGCTGACATTTTTAGCTCTAGCTTCAATTTTCTCCGACAACAGGCCAACTCTTTGGTTTCCCAAATTTGCCAAAAGCTCTTCAATATTAGCACTGCAGAAGGTGCATTCTCTGCCTAAGGGAGGATTTGAGATGAGTTAGGGAGATGTGCACCAGGGGTCTGGCACCAATTATGAGTTTAATTATCAGTGCTAGACTCCCCTTGCAGACCTCTCATGGGCTTGCATTACTCAAAGCTTCATACTTTCCAGCTGGCAAAGGAACACCAATACATCATGAAGGCTAGCATGTAGGCTATTGTTGACCCATCTTTATCAACTTATAGTTGATATCTCTATGATTTTTTCTCTTACCATTATGTCCAGCACAAACAGATTCCTTAACCCTTCACACCCTAACATCAGTAAAGGTATTCTCCTTACTGTTCCCCATACTTTCCCTAAGGTGCTGACAAGGAGAATTTGTGTAACAATCAACAGTTTCTTTTGCTGCTGATAATTTTCTTTATTCCCATAACCTTACTGCATGATTCAGGAGTGATATTGTAAGGAGAAATTAGATGCCAGTCACTCTTGAGGGTTAAAGGGTTAAAAAGTAATAACCTCATATATTTACAAAATTTTTGGCTGGTTGCTTTCAAGCAGGCCTAAGTAGGTGCTGCATCATGAGCAAGAAAACTGTGAGAAGAAACAACCCTGAATTTCTGTTCATTTAGAGTTATCTGCAATAAAAAAAATTTATGAGGAGCTTTTCCCCAATATGCAATTACCTGTTGTTTGTTTTCTATCTGGTGTTCATGTCCAACTTCACAGGAAATCCAAGAAAAAATGAGAGAAAGAGGAGAGATGAGGGAAGGACATGAAACTGCATCACAGAACAATAGTAACAGAGAGGGAGAGGTGACTGGGGCTACACGGGAAGGACAAAATGGCCTCATCAGTAGTACCCTGGTGAACATTTGTGTTATCATTGGCTTTGCTGCCTTTGCGTATACAGTCAAATGTGTCATAAAGGCTGTTGACAATAGCTAGAATATGCAAGAAATCAGAAATTAATCACGCAAGGTTTGGCCAATTTCCAGTATTATGATGCCTTTCAAATAATATTAGTCTCTAGAGAAGGATTAGGCTCGAAGTGTTTTTCCCCTCATCAAGTAAGTTCTCAAACAAGCTGTAAAGAAATGGTTCTGCTGAAAATCACTCCAACAATAGATGTGCTGTATCTTTGTAAGAAGCAGTAGGAGTTTTATAGGTATTTGGCTATCCTTTAGAAATATAAAAGCAGAAATCTCTAGTATCACGTCTTTAACCCTTTAACTTCCAGAAGTGATTAACGTAAATCTTCTCCCTACAATATCCATACATTATTCAGCAAACAGGTAATGAGAATATGCAAACTCATCAGGTAGAAGCGGCTATCTTGATCTAGCACCAAGTTCTCGTAACTAATTTACAAAGAAATTTGTAGCAGCTAGAGGGGGGAGAATTAACAATTAGATCTTGAGAGTTAAAGGGTTGAAGAAGGACTCTGGGAAGTGATTGAAGAAAACTGACTGACTTGAATTTTTTAGCCTTAATTTTATTAGTAATGTCTCTGTAGTTAATCTTCTCATCACATTTAATCTTTGCTTGTATTGAGTTTGATCAAATTTTTGTAGTTATCTGTCAAAATAATTATTTCAAATTATTTTCAAATTAATCAAGGATGTCATTGAAAGATAAAGAATCTCTAGAAAAATTGTTATGGTATATTTTTGGTCGAGTGTCTGTTGATTCGCCAGTTTTGCTTTGTATCTGAAGTTTGGTTTAAGTTCTCTTGAAACTGTTTCACAGCTAAAGTCTGTAAAGATCAGGGAGGGGCCTCCTTTCAAAGCTGTGTTTCTTTTTAAAAATTATTCAAGGTATTCAAAAAAAAAACTGATTAACCTTCGTGTCATCACCAGTATGATAACTAGCGAAGTGTGTTCTTTTGCTGATAGTGTTGTTGCTTACACGTTTACCGTCAGATTATGAGGAAGAAATAAACTTTTTCCAGCCAATCTTGGGAAATTATCGATTGTTAATGATTTTTTTCCCTTTAAGAAACGTGTTGCACTTGTACAGTTTTCAAATTATTTTGTTATGTTTGACAAGACGTAACTCGGCCATTTAACATTTTACTGGAAAAGAAATTTCGGAGAGAGAAGGCTAATTTCTGGGAATAGGAAATTGTAACCAAAGTTTATTGTTATTTGCGGACGTTTAACGTCTGAGTGTCACCCAAAATCTTACTTTATCGCAGCAATTGTTAGCTCATGTCATGTAGGTTGTAACGCACTTCGTCACCAAGCGTCGCTCTGTTATGCGGCAGGTGTGGCGTGACGTAAGGTTTGGGTTTTGGTCGTGAGAACTTACTCGGCTTTCCAACCTCACCTGCTAATAAGAGAATAGATTTTCGTTCACGAAAGTAATACGCACGTGTCTGACTGGTGACCAGTTTGATATTTTCACCTTCTGTTGTTTTGTTAACACCGGCGAACCAATTGAAAATGAACAAACTGATCCAAACCTTCATCTTGGTAGTAAACTGAGTAACTTTCAACGATTTGTATGTATTGTATACTGGAAGTCTTAAATAGAAAAAACAGTGTATTAAAAATGTAAGTAATGGAGGTAATAATAAATATGATAGACAATTCATTGCCTCTTAATTGTACCATCAAAAAAGTTATGTAATCATCCGCACGGCACACTATTTCGCACGTGAGAAAAGCGCGGTGTCTCTGTTGTAACCTTCAGTTACTAAGCGCGCAGCGGTTGGTCAATTTAACGAGCTGTACTGACCTTCCTGCACGTTCCATTATAGTTTAAGGTTGTTTTTGCTGCTAGAAGTTCTCGTCATTCATGGCCAGTTGTCATCAGTTTTTAATGCACTTGCTCATCTATCATCGTGCGGCAGTCGCTTGAAGTCGCTAGATGTGATTAGAAATCGTTTTTCAAACCCGTCAGACACAGAACAGAGGAAAAATGAAAATCTTACTTATGTTGCTCCGCACAGAGTGATTACGGATTATCATTTTTCTCCTCAATTAAATTATCACTTATCACAGGCTCGTCTCTAATATCTCCTTACAGTATCACAGCTGAATCAAGCACAAAAGTCATGAGATCAAGCAAAGGATCACTAACTTAGGGAGCTCTTGACTGTAAGCAAATTCTCATTGTCAACCTCATAGGACATGACTAAAGAACAGAAGGGAGAAAATGCGCACAGATATTAGGGTGCAAACGGCTACTGACTCAACTCCGCTCTGGGCCATAAAACGAAGGTTAGGAAATAAAGAGATTGTAACATCTTGAAGGAAATCGGTTCCTACCTAAAAGTACAGACTACACAAGACCTCGAACTCGGTTAATAATAGGTGTGTAAAATAAACGGAATCCATTCCTTAAAGCAGAGTAAGAAACATCAAAAGCTCAAAAGCTAACGGAAAGAACGCGATGACTTTCAGAGTTTCTAACAATACATTGAGGATATTTTTTGTAAATTGTTTTGAGTACCTCTACACAATACACTACAGCTTTGAGACTCTATACTAATATGTCACATTGGGATCCATTTCCTTGACGAATGTTCCCGTAATAGATTGTTCGTGTCGTAGTTTGCGTCTAGTGTGCCAAACCTGAAATGTCGGGGTTCTCTCGCGACATAAAGAGGAAATATTTAAAATTGTAACACTAATAGCAGTATAGCAGTGGCGAATCCAGGGGAGGGGTCCGGGGGACCCGCCGCTCCCTCCCCCACTTTATTTTGGTAAAAGAGTAAGAATCGCCGGAGGAAGAAAAACCGACAGGGCAAGCGACAAGAAACCACCCCCCCCCCCCCCCCCAACTCAGCTCAAGGCCTGGACCGCCACTGAATAGTGATAACTTTTCGCCCATTGTTGACAGTAGGGAACTCTTGAGACTTGAGAGCTACAGACGAAACTCTACTCCAGCAAGTTTCTTGGTGTCAAGTTGCCAAACTTTCTTTGCCAAATTAAACAGCGAACAATTGAAATGAACTGTCAATCCGATCTGCGACGACAAATTGTTGACATGCGACTCTATCGTATTATTATTATTTTTTTTTTTTAACTCAAATCAGCGCACAGCTTCCGCAATTTTAGCCCAATGTCACGTACAAATCCTGAGTAAGCTTGCACGTTTACCTTCAGATTAGCCAATCTTGGGAAACTATCAAGTATTGATGAATTTTTTCCCGTTGAGAAAAACGGGAAACGTCACCTTCAAATCCTGAGTAAGCTTGCTAAGAACCAGTAAGCGAGAAAGGGACTTTCAAAGTCGATTTAACAGATATTTTCATCAGACAACAATGACATCGTGATGTCATCAGACAACAATAAACATCGTGTTCTGTACAGTCTTAACGTCGACTTAGCCGATTCGATCAGTACTTTTTTTATTTTTGGCTCTTGTTCCAGCATTGTTTCAAAGTGAAAGGAAGTTATTTGAGCATAAGTTTGCCAACAGGAAATAATTATGATAACGACCAACGCATTGCACGCCATGAAGAAAAAAACCTCTCAATCCGTTCATCAGAACGAGTTAGACTTTACACGCTTTAAGATCGAACAGAGTTTCGTTCAATTGTTAACTGCTTTAAATTCTTATGTACTCTTTTTCATTCCAAACACATTCGGCATTGTTAAACGACCTTGCAAAGATATTCGAGTTCCTGTGTATTTACCGTTTCACCCAAACAAACCCACACACACCAACAACACAAAAACAGGCGCCTTTTGTACAAATTTTGTATGGTGTCAAAGGAAGCACTTGGCCACAATTTTTCAGGTTACGCTGTCATTCAGCAGATCCGTTAGAAACGACTAGAAATCTAAAATAAAACAATAACAATAACTCTCGTATTACCCTGAGATTATCTGTATTTCCCATTCATGAGGTTGCTACCGTTGTAGGACGATGACGTCACAAGTAATTTCACTGAGAACTTGTCAATATATGAGCCATTTTGAAGTAGAGTTATCCACCACTTCAACGATACTTACGCCAAGATAGATTGTATTTACACACGATATCTATGGTTTAAGTTTTTTTGACACAATGTTCCCACCTAAAGTCCGATTTCATTATCACGTTGCATCAAGCGGGGCAGCGATGCTAACATCTCTTTCGCAATAGCGGAAGACACAGACATCTCATTTGTGCGCAAGCTCGCACTCGTCCTAAATTTTCGTGACGTCAGATTTAAGATCGTGTGGTCCTCAATTGAGTCAATTTAACCACTAACCTTCCCCGTAAACATGTCGACGGCGTTCGCCACAATTTACGATTTCCTCAGCCTTGGCAATGTTTTTCTGCTGTTGTTCACCCTGATGGTATCACATTACATCATGGTGCTGTACGAGTTCAGAGGAATGCCACCGGGTCCGCGATTTACAGCCGTTCCCGTTTTAGGTAACGTGTTTTCTCTCGATTCGAAGGCGGAGAAACTAACCGACGCTTTCCGAAGGTCAGTGAATCGTATCTTAAAATATTTAACTTTCGATTTGATATAGCCATCTTTGGTTTTGCTTTTGGCTCAAAGATTATTGTGTCGGGTATTAACATTGTGGGAAAGAACACTTTTTTTGATGACATTTCACCAAATTCTCTGGTTCAAAAATTTAAAATTTTCTTTACGCCCATCTGCCATACAAATATTATGTAATTTCTAATCAGCTATTTGTATACAATGTAGAATATTCTGCTTGACCACTTGACTTATCAAACTATCCAAACATATATCTTTCGGAGCAAAACAACTCCACTACTGAATAAACAGTCTTCTTAACTTCTGCCATGGAAACGCTTTATGGTTATTTGGCCGTAATTGCTAAAATTCCTCTTTGATGAAGCCATAAAAAAGTTAAAAGCATATAACCACTTAATGAATTTTCCATGGAAATAGATCATAAAACAATTAACACACCTATTCGGAAGCGCATGATTAGTGATTGGAACATTATCAGCCTGTTGAGATGTAAGAATATTCATTTATCTACACCTAGTGTTGCCCCGCTCTCGTCATCTTGCCTCGAACGAATTCTCTCTAAAAATCCAATTTTTTAAAAAGCCGGTTAAAATGTTCTGATAAATTCAGAGCAGAAAAATGTTAATTTTAGAACAATCCAAACTACCCACATTGTTTTACATATGTGGGCTACTTAGCCATGTAATTATGAAGTAATTTTTCAGTTATTTTTAGTTGCCACTGTTTTTGACAAAAATTTCTCAATAATAGTTTGTATCGCCACTAAATAAACCGTTATATATAGCTTTATTTTAATTCATGGTACAGAAATAGCGTTCCACAGCATGACTTCTGTAAAAGTGCGGTTTAATTGATTTGCGCGAGAAGTCTTTTGAGAGAATAGCTTTCAATTTGCATTTTTTTCTCTTAAGTTACCGGTAATTTATGATCATAGACTGTTTTTCCATTCTATAAATCAAGAGCGATTATTCTTAAGTGGCTATGATTTCATTCAGTATCGCATTTTAGGACTTTTTTTTTCCAGGCTCAGTAATTTGGAGTCCATAGGCGGTTGCAGGGTCACCATTTGCTGAATGGACAATGACGACAAATTGCTTTGTAAAGTTGCGCAATGATCGATTATAGTAATCCTGCCGTCAAAACAATGTCTTCAAGACATTAGATAGGGATGTGGAAGATTCAGCGGTGTTGATAAAAGATTGGACAAAATTGGATAACGAAACAGACTAATTACTTTGAGTAGATACGATTATTAGGTCTTTTTCGAATAATGTATTTAGCTTCAGTTTCCAAAGCTCAAATCGCGTTACTGAAATCCTCTCTTCAAAACCGCCCATTGTTAACATGAAAGAATACAAGAGCTATTTATATTTCCTATTAACATTTCTGGCGTTGTTGTTGGGGTCACCACTCCTGTCTTTTCAAACCACTGAATCCACTGTTCATCAATTGACCATTTCAATGGTTTGAAAAGTGAAAAAATATTTGAGGCTCGAATTTCTTTTTAGAGATTGAAACAAAACGCAAAGCGCTGAGTTTAGTCAAGAGAAATCAGCACTGCTATTTTGATTATTGTTTCATGAATATCATTACCGAGGCAGATGTTTAACAAACGATTCTCTTTGTTCTTTTTCAGCCTCAAACGAAACTATGGTCCTGTATTTTCGCTCAAACTTGGTAGTTACAAGTTTGTTATGGCGTCTACACCTGAATCTGTTAAAGAGATGCTAATAAAAAAATCTACTGAGTACGCTGGAAGACCACAGACATATTCAGTTCAAACTAGAACACTAGGTAAGGCCTTTTGCTCATTGATTACGTAATAGGGTTCTGAAAAAGGAATAATTTAAATCGATTATCGGAAGAAAATCCTCAGTAATGATTATTATGAAACGTTTAAGGGGCAGTTAAGGATAGGGGAAGGGAAGGACGTGAGAGAAATGGCAAGAACGGTCGCTTCCCACCCCTCCAATACTTCGTTTGCATCGAGCATTGGATTATGGGACTTGTTGTCACATCTCTCACATACAGATTGAGGTTGTAGTTGATTTCCTTCCTTCATTTGAAGGTTTTTTCGCGATTTTCTACTGTTTGTAGCCAGTGGTACAAAAATATCACTAAGCAAACTTCCTTTAGAGCAAAGAAACTGAAGAGGGAGAGCCATCCCTTAGATGTGTTGCTTCACGCGCATTCATTACTCATTTTTTTTTAATTACACTGTAACTTAAGTCCGTAACATTTTTTCTGTTGCAGGCGGTAAAGATATCGCTTTTGGTAACTATGGTCCTTCTTGGAAGTTTCATCGAAAATTATTCACATCAGTATTGCGCCAGTATGTTTCCGATATTCCCCTCATAGAAAGCCGAGTCTCAGTTCAAGCTCAGAAATTGGTGCAGTTTATGCAAGAACAAGATGGCAAACCTTTCGATCCCGCAGATTGCCTCATGAGGGGCGTTGCTGATGTCATTTGCGGGATAACCTTCGGTGAAGGTTTCGACACAACGCACCCAGATTTAAACAAACTTTTGAATCTTTGCGCGAATATTGTGGAAAATGATGATGTGGCGAGGCTTGTTACTGTGTTGGACTTCTTCCCCTTTACGAAGTACTTGCCGATCAAGGCTTATGATCGCTTCATACAGCCCTTCTTCGAAATGTTTGGAATCATTCGCAAATTTTTAAGAGAACGCGAAGAAAATTTCGACCCAGCAAAGAGCGTACAGGATTTCATCTCGGGTCTTCTTTGTGCAAGAAACGAAGCAAAGATGGCAGGCGATGGAGAAAGGTCCGCATTCCTTTCTGATGACTACCTTGTGAACGATGTTGAGGTCATGTTTGCTGCTGGCTACGAAACTACCAGCACAACCTTAAAATGGGTGATAGCTTACCTAGTTAACCATCCAAAGTACCAGGAGGACATTCAACGCCAGTTAGACGAGGTACTTGGTGAGCGGAGTCCTTCCTTGAATGATCGTGCCAGTTTACCTCTAGTGCAGGCAGCAATCATCGAAACACTGCGACTTGGAAACGTTGGACCTCTTTTACTTCCTCATGTCACCATGACCGATACCACACTATGCGGCTACCGCGTTCCAAAGGATACAATTGTCTTTGCTGACACAGAATCTGTTCATCTGAATCCTAACTGTTGGAAAGATCCCACCAATTTCAATCCTTACCGTCACATCGACAAAAACGGTCAGCTTATCACTAACCAAAGTAACTTCTTTCCTTTCGGAGCTGGTCGCCGGGTATGCGCTGGGGAAGCCCTTGCTAAAGTTAAACTGTTTTTGTTTGTGTCTTGGATTCTTCAAAATTTCACTTTTGTTCCTGAAGTAGATGGCCATCCTCCCGAGCTGAGGGGCATATTTAGTATTACTCAGTTTCCCGCTCCCTACAAGATACGCGCCATACAGCGAAAGTGAAATATTTTTTTATAAATTGCAATTTTTGTTAAGTGCTTTAGACGAATTACAATTTTTTATTCAGAGCTCTTTTAGATTGAGCTTCGTGAGATTAAAAGTGAAGGTATAAAGGCAGCCTATCAGAGCGGAGGAAGGCATCACAAGAAGCCAATGAAAACTCAAAGTGAAAAAAAAAATTAGACTACCTCGTCCGCGCGTAAAAACGCGAGTCACTAAGTCGCGATTGGTTTCAGTTTTACATCTGATTGGTTGAGAGATTGGCGTGTTTTTTCTTTCGACCATTCATATAGCAGTACAATCAAGATTTCCTTTTCACGCTAAATTAAAAAATTTTTGATATTAGGTTGCAGAGTTGGCAATAAACAAAGAAAAGAGCAATTACTAGTGACTGAATGGATAACCAATGAACTTCGTGCACAGCCTGTATGTAGAACGCGGTTTACAAATAGACTTCAGCCCCCATAGGGCTTTGAGTCTAAGGTTCCTGTACCCCTTACGAATTAATTTTTTATCCCTTCCATTTTCGGAAATTTCAAGGGTATATAGGTTAAAAACCCACCCATTAATTTTCGCGCGACCCTATAGGCTACTTTACGTCGCGCGGTAAAAAATCACCGGAAAATTATTACACAATAAGCTACATTGACGATATTTGCCTCCGATCATTCCCGTCGAGAAAAAAAGCCAGCGGAAAAAAGCCAGCTGAAGAGTTTCGCTTTTTCGTCTTTATTACTTTACATGGAAGGAAAACAAACTCGTTTGGTAGAGTTCCACTGGTAGTGACATTGAAAACTGATTTCAATCGCTGCTCAATTGCTGAAAAGAAAAAAAAGGTCAACGAAATTTTTCTGTCGGCCGCAGCTTCAAAGTGTTTACTTACTAACTAACCAAGCAAGCACAAAGAAATCTCCTTCAGTAGACATTCCATCTGGCCTCTTCTGATTCTTCAAAAACAAAAAAGGGGATTTGAACGGGGTTAACTTTATCGATATATGTATTGATTTCTAGTCAGAAAGAGGAGCACTCTGGCTCAGGAGGTAGTAACTTGGAATATAAGACTCAGTTGATTATAAAATTTCCTGTCATCAAACTTATCTTGTAGGAACGCGGGCTCATTTCCAGAGCAATGTCCGGTACTCGAGCCCACGAATTACCTGAATAAAATAAATAACTAACATGTATTTTTAATTATTAGCTGAGATTTGCCGACTACCGACAAATATCGAAAATTTGAACCAACTACCGAAAAAGAAATGAAACTATAATCGACAACGGATATAAGGACACCCACCCCCATCCAGACACTCATAAGCAGCCCGCAAACCCATGAACATTATTCCTTAGCGACCAATTACCTTGAGTTCATTAACATTTTTGATAAAACCTAGTGAATCCTGTTGGTGATACAGTCTCATGACCTAATTCTCTATTTGTACCTGTGTTTCGCATAAACGAGAAGGTCTGTACTAATCTCGTACCCAGATCCTTTCTCGTTACTGTCATAACCGTTGTCCTCGGAAGGTCTGGGTGGAAGTCACTTGTTTTTGAGTAGGTAGCAATGAAAAGCAAAGGCAAATGGTAAATGGTAAAAGGTTGAGTCTGTAATCAAGACAAGAGGTCCACCCAGCCCGAGCTTATTATGGTTTCCTTAGCATAAAGCGACCAGGAGTATCACTACTCCACCCACCCTTCCCCCCTGGATGGGGTGCTACCTCATCGCAAGGTTACCCTCCACATATCATCATGCTTCCCTTGAAATTCGCCGGTACTCATGAATAATCTTGGGTAGGGAGAGGCACTGGGGACTAAGTTACTTTGCCAAAGGACGCAACACATTGACCTGGCTAGGTCTCTAACCGGGAATCCAGCGTTGTAACCATTTCACCACCGCTCTTCCACATAACATAACATGGCATACCTTTATCGCCCAAGTTGCGCAAATCGACTCAGAATATGATGTAATGTTCTTTAACTACTATACAACGGTGAAATCAAAGAAATTTGTCAAAATTGCTGAGATTTATTAGCTGTAAATAGTGTTAAACGAAATGTAAAAAGACCTTCATGTGTAAAAGAAGTCCAAACACGCTTCCTCGCAGGGTACGGTCAATGTTTTACATAGGATTTACCAAAAAATTTATTGGGTTGTGGTTATTCGTGCAGAATGTAAACAGGAAAAGATATACTGCTACAAAACACCGATTGCCTTAAATTTTTTATTAAAAAAAGGATAAAAGGTTTGAAAATTCAACAATATGGAGCCAAGTTTAAATAAGTGTCGAAAGTCACACGTGACTGCGATAGTTTTGCCTGAGAGAATATAAACTGGTTTATATCCTTTTGTTCCGCTTTACTTCGTTTTGAGATTGGTCTTGTTGACCCTTCTGATCACTTCGGATTTGGTTTTATGTACTACTCTCAATTTAAAAGTACTCTATTTCTATTAATAAGATAGTTTCTAAGGGCGCTTTTGATGCAAACTAGCACCGTGCCGTCTCCGGCACTAAATTCTTCGTTCTATAAAATCAGCAGTCTTATATAGCGGATTTGACATCACCGATAAACAGGCCTGAGAAAATTGATATCTGAGATCCTCATTGTCGCTTGATGGCACGTATCTTGTAAGCAGAGGGAAATTGAACAAAAGCTCCCTTCGTGTTCACAGGATGTCCCTCATCAGCTATAAAAGTAAACTTTTGAAGCATCCACGAGACAAACATGAACAGCTCAACTTTGGCCAAGGCTTCACCTGCACAGACACGGCGGCCGGCTCCGAAAGGATAGAAGTTGCCTTGATTGGTGATCAACTTGCCATCTTTGTCCAGGTGACGGTAAGGATTGAACACGGTGGGGTCTTCCCAAAATTTTGGATCCAGATGAATAGACTCCGTGTTGGCAAAGACAATGGTGTCCTTCGGTACACGGTATCCACACAATGAGGTGTCGGTAAGAGTCACATGAGGTAGTGCAATGGGTAATAAGTTTCCAATCCTTAGGGTTTCCATGACTGTGGCCAGCACGAGCGGCAGACTGGAGCGATCGTGTAAGGAGGGGCTCTTTTCCGCACCAATTACCTCATCCAACTGGCGCTGAATGTCCTTTTGATGCTCCGGATATCTGACCAAGAGGGCAATAACCCATTTTAGTGTGGTGCTTGTGGTTTCGTAGCCGCCAACAAACATGTCTTCGATAGTGATGACAAAATGGTCTTCAGACAGCTGAACTTCTCTCATCTCGTCGTCTGGCTCATTTTCGGTTTCGTACTTGGCACGGAGAAGACCTGAAATCAAATTTTCTACAGGTTCTGTTGGATCAAATTCTTTTGCGCGCAATCTAAAGATCTTACGGATGATATCGTGTATCTCAAACAAGGGCTGCAGAACACGGTCATAAACCTTAAGTGGCAAATAGCGTGCCCATGAGAAGAATTCCAAGATTGTGGCTAATCTGAGATCCTCATCGTTAGCTATAAAATCCGCATTCAATTTCAAAAGTCGGTCCAATTCTGGATTGATCGTGTCTTCACCCTCACCGAACGTTATACCGCATATAACATTAGCCACGCTTCGCATCAGACAATCTGAGGGATTAAAAGGCTTTCCATTTTGTTCCTCCATGAACTGCACAAGTTTCTCAGCCTGTGTTGCGACTCGCCTTTCTATGAGCGGGACATCAAGAAGATACTGTCGTAAAGCTGCAGTGAAGAGCTTCCGCTGCTTTTTCCATTGTGGGCCATAGTTACCCATTACGATATCTTTGCCTCCTACAATTCAAATGAAACCCAGTTGTTAGGATAACATAATACAAGAGTAATCACAGCTACATTCCACAATTCTGCCAAACTTATGTTTCTATGCTGTGTCTCTGTGAGATTCCCATGACTGGTCAGCATTAGATTCCATCCACCAAAACCACCTCGGTCGAGAGGGACTGAGATGGAATATTTAATGACTTGCAAAACATAACCGAAGATTCTCGGAAAGTGATGTAGCCGAACATCAAAAGCTGTAAATCCCATGATTCTTGAGGAACAAACAGAAACAGCATAGCGAGAATTTTAAGTTGCGAACCATTGATGGTAGACATGCAGATAATTTAGGATACGTAAATTCTGTTGATGAGGCGCATAAACTTATTGCGGAATTTGAAACAGGATTGACGAAGAAGTTTTCTTTCTTTAAAGCTGTCAAAGGTTTCGGGAACACATATATATATATTGATATAGCTCTTTAGCATTACAAAGCTTTGCTATCGCTATTGTGCATTCTCACTAGTTTATCTAGTTCAAGTCCTCTGGCATGGCTTGGATGATACCACAATTGTGGAATCATTCGGGTTAATTTAATGCTTACACCTCCTTCCTCGGACAGAAGTCACAAAATACTGGGGGAAGATGCATGAGATATTTAAGGAGCAAAAATTCGTTTTTTACTGGTGTGCCTTTCCTAATTTTGGGAAGGAAAGTGTTCAATTGCCAGCACGGCATAGATAGAACAGCTGGAGAGAAAAGGAAACGAAAAGATGCAGAAGAAGTACTGTATATAATAATTTCTTTTTATCCTCAACCTTTGTGTTTCTGTCAACTATGGCTTGCTAATTCGAAAGGTCAAATACTTGAATGGGTCATATGACATTGATCTCAGATTACTTTTATGACAAACGTGATAACAGTTCAATCTTGGCTAAATTGAAGATGGTTTAGAAGTTAACAATTATAAGAACTTTTCACTAACATATGCTGCTGACAAAGGAGAAAATATATGCAATTCTGCATTTTTTTGCTTTCTATCAAGCAATCATATGTTTGCTCCTTATCACGCTATGACACTTCCGTTTTGTCACATTCCAAAAAATAACTTGAGAAATACACTGTCACTCATCTTACACTGTTATATTTACCTATTACAGAAGGCTGGAAACAAAGATTTTGTTTTCAAGAAAATAAGATTTCTTGTCCAAGACACAAGGAAGTTTGACTGCAAAGCACAGATAAAAATGCGAGAAATTTTATTTTTTTCAGAGAACAAGGTAGTTCTACTCATGTATAAACAGAACAAATGCGATTTAATAAATCAGATATGCAGCATGACTCCTTTTCTTCCATCCCCACTCAAAACAAGCAAACACACCTATAGAGGTTCGAGTCTGGTCTGCAAATGAAAAGGAGGAAGGTGATCACTGCAAAATTAAGCATTAGGGTTCTTATTTATAACATATTGATTATTGTATACTGATATCTAGAAATTAAGGTTGCAAGTAGCAGCCAGCTGAGTTATAGTTTGAGTTTTATCAAGTCCATTACTTTGTTAAATTTAGAGTAACCTTGTCTTGAGAGAGGAAAATTGAGGAGCTGTAATATACTTATCATCAATTAGGGACCACAAGGAAAAATTTATTCATAGAGACTTTTGAAGGAGAGGGGTAAGACTTGTGACAAGCTGGCAGACATATAGATAAACTTTACTGCTAAATGGGTTACAATACAAAGTGCTCAGTATTTGGATCAGCTATGGCTCAACTTAAACTTTGCTTTAGCTTCAAGTTTAATCCTTTGTGGTTTTCTTTCTCTGTGTTTATTTTTCACGTTATGTACACAGAAGAACACAAAAATGACAAGGAATGCTTTTGAATATTAAGAGGCTGGAATAAGCAAGAAACCAAAACTGAATTTTAAACAGTACAAAGTTAATTTGATCTTCCAATGTCATTTAATTTTAACCATTAATAGAATTTGCCATTTAAATTTATCCCCTCCATTTTTCTGGATATTGTGAGCAAATAAAAGGTGCTGACTCAAGAACTTTGCAAAATATCTCTACATACAAAGAAATAGATTGTGGTTATGTACTCCAAATAGCAGGTCACATCAGTCTTCTGTAAGGAAGTAGCAGAAATTGCTACGGTGGTTTTGGTGGATGGAGAGAAACATCCACCAAAACCACTTTATTCTATGTGTTAAGAGTTACGATAATCATTATGAACGTTTGGTCGGTCAGCAATTGTGCACCATAAAAAGTAATTAGCCAGAGCACTAACTGCTAATTAGTGGTATAAATCTTTTGTCTCCCTGAACATCTAACAGTGGCTATAGATAAAATTAAAAAAATATATTGTTGATGGTTTTGGTCAAAGTTTTGGTGGATGTTCCGTAATGACATCCACCAAAACTACGTAACATCTGGGCACCTTTTAGATACGTGAAATGTCTGCATAAAATTGCGTAAAATGTTTTATAATACTACAATCGAACAATAAATTAATACTTACCATTTCTTGAGTAAAAAGTTTTGACGCAATTTCCCAAACAAATGATACACTTAGGTCATCGGGATAAGTTGGCATGTTGTCGTAGCTTCGTAATTTTCATTTAGTATAACAAGTCATGAGTTGTCCATCATTCCATCTCAGTCCCTCTCGACCAAGGTGGTTTTGGTGGATGGAATCTAATGCTGACCAAGCCTATCAATGTTGCAATTGAATATCTCCCACTTTGGGACAAGTACCCGTGAACGGCCACTCAAAAGATACAAAGACATTTCGAGGGCAACTTAAAAAAGCTGTGACATCAACATTATCCCTTGAAGAACAGTTAGTTAATTACAACCATCACAGACAAAAGAAAAAGGAAGGAACACGCTGCCCCTCTCCCGGATGCCTATCCCTGCATTCTCTGCAGGCAAGTCTTTTCATCCAGGAGTAATCCTCGTGCATATAAGGTCTCACTCGAATACCAGCCATTGACTAACCCGCCTCCTCGTCTCTCCCTACAGTCTTTCTTTGTAGTCTCAATAGACAGGATATACCATTATTGACTCAAATTGCCCGACCAACATAAAATATGGGCCAGATAGATAATAACAGCCGAAGACGAGAGACATTGCCGTTATGCTGTGGCTCTTGATTGACGATGGCAATCAGACCTAAAGGATGGCTAGTACTTGTACGCATGTAAGATGTAAGATCTCGGCACGTCTCGACATGTCTCGACACGTCTCGTCACGCTTTGTTACTTCTCGTCACGCAATGTGTTCTCTCGGGGAGAGCTTCTTGGGTGACGTGATCAAACAAGCTGCAAAAATACACCATTTGCGTACTAATGAAAATATCGCTAACTTTACTGCCTACTAACTTACCTAAGGTTTGTGTATAGAAGGCATAGGTTTGCGGTCTTCCTGCGTAATCAGCAGATTTTTTTACTAACATTTCATGAACAGCTTCGCGAGAGGATGCCATAACAAACTTGTAACTGCCCATTTTCAAGGAGAATATCGGGCCATAGTTTTTAGTGAGGCTAAAAATTCAACAAAGAAGCCGTTAGGGCCGATAAGTTTTTATTTGGGTGTCAAATGGTTTTGGTTGTAATACAAGTCGACACAGGTCTGAGTCTGAGGTGGTGTAATTGTTTGCTTGGAATATCTTTTTTAAGGGAAGTACATGAAGCTAATTCAGAATCAACAGGTTAGCTTTGAAGCTAGGAACCTTAAATGTTCACATACTAAACAATGATTTACCCTGCGTATTATCATCGGAAATACTGATTAGTATGTATAAGATGCATTTCTCATCTTCACCTTTTTGCTTAGGTCGTTCGAGCAATTCGATTATCATGTCTCCCAGTAGCACTAAATGTGAGTCCACAAGTAAGGATTGATTCGTTCTGGACTCTGCAAAGGCTTATGCCTCCCAAAAAAAAAACTAAAAGCGGTTATAAATGTTAGAATTTTCAAGTTGCCCGCGAGTATCGTTGCATTAAAATTACTCCAGTTTGGTATCATGCATTCTTCTTTATGAGAGGTCAGCCAGAACTGACTTCTACGCCTGTTACTCGTTGGACATCTGCCTGTAGATCATGTGGGCTAAAACCGATTGATTCCCGAAGCCATACAGCAAAAATAACTTACCTTTTAAAGATGTTTGACAATGTCTCGGCCGAGGGGTCAAGCGACAACAAGTTTCCAAGGACTGGGATAGTCGTGAAGCGAGGACCTGGAGGCATGTTCCTGAATTCGAACAAAACCATAAAGTAATGTAACATTAAAAGCGAAATAAATAGTAGAAAGACGTTACCAAGGCTGAGAAAATCGTATATTGCAGTCAAGGGAGACGGCGCCATTTTTGTGATGTCGAGAACTCAATGAAGCGTGGTTATGTAATCTGCATGTCCTTTTCGCCTCTTGTCACACAACTGAATCGCAGCAATTCTTATTCTCTTGCAAAGTAAAAATAAATATTGACTCTCTTAAGGTAAGGTCACTCAAGGTTACCCGAAATATCGTTGACGGCTAAAACAGTGACAGTTAAGGGCTTAACCATGAACTCGTCTGAATTTGAAGTCCAAAGTCCATCAGCTTGCCGAAAAAAATAGAAAATAAAAAAGAAAGAAAAATGGTAATGACTGACTTTCTATAATTCTTTGAAGTTATGCCCAACCCGGCGAGTTATTTTGTAATTGAAAACTCTCTCAAATCTTTGAAACTGGGAATTTAAGGGGTTCTTTCCAAATGTACAATTACCGTCGGGTTGATAATCTGAGAGGATCTGTGAATCTTTTCAAACCAATCTTATGGTTCATGACAGTCGAACTATTTAAAGCGTACTGAATGCAGTATATTAATCGCATGGATCGATTATTTGCATGTTGCATCGAATGATAGGAAATTCTGGAGACTTTACAATTGGGATATGTCGTAAAAGTCAAGAATCTGTCACATGTACGTTCAAAAGGAAAGATATCCAAACGAGACGATAAAAATTGTTTCAAGTGAAACAAAATCTTGGACAGGTGTTGGTAAAAGTTTGATATTTAAATTAACTAATTAATTCCGAAATCCATGAACGAGACCATCACTCAGTAAAATATCACAGAATGGAAGAGCACTGCGCCAAAGTCAATTATGGTGACTTTTATTGCTGATCTTAAACCTAAACCCCTAGTTTTGATCCATACTCTATTCAACAGTTTCAAATTAAAGTAATACAGCATTTAAAAGCGAGTTACAGTTCAAGCAAAATTAAACTTATTCAAAGCTGGGAATAGTGACGTAACCCAAACCAAAACTAGACTTGCACGAGAGACCAATGAACTGCCCTTAGCATCTTTGTTACCCAGTCGTTTTTTTACCACCTCGTCGTTCTGGTTAGGACTCGTAATATTCATCTTCAAACAATCGACATCGTTTTCTTTGTAGACAAAAGTCTGGCCCCACTTTCCCTCGCAAAGATCTTTGCCATCGGTGAAGTAATTGCTGAAGTTCCTGCAAGGCTGTTTACACGTGTTGACTCCATCGGCGCTGACGTTGAAGTCTGTCAGCCAGTTTCTCCCACAGGTTAGGTCGTATCTGCAAGCATCGTACCACTCATCACAAAAACTCGCGCAGATAGGGGCTTTCTTTATTGCTGAAGGAAAATCTGGATTTTCCCAATAGATCGCATCGGGTGAGCACCGGTAGAAACATTCGATCAAAACCAAAAACGCTTCACATCTGGTGCTCAAGGTGTTGTTACAAGGCGTCCACGAGAAATTGTAGATGCTTTTTACTGGAGGAGGGACCAGTTGTCTGGTGAAGTCACTCGTGCAGCAGGAATTATTTTTGTATGCTTTACAAGCCAATAAGTTCTCTTCCGCGGACGCATATTTCTTGTGATTGTTACCGGGCAGACATCTTTGTCCTATTTCATGTCCGATTGCCGCGTTTGCGATCAAAAGGAGTGAAAAGGCATGAATCAAGAATTTCACAGAAGCGTGCATGGTTCTTCAGAGAGAGCTGAAAAACGTGTTTAAACTTATATTTCTCTGACCGTCAAACTCACAAGACCGTGAAATCGAGAATATGAATATTGATTGTCGACACACAAACACCGCTATTGAATAATAGAAAGAGTTCAAGCGTGACGCAAAAAGCATGGAAACAAACGATTTGCCATTAGTCATGATTTTTCTCTGAGAATTGTTGCATCATATCTTGATACCGGCCGATTGTTTCATTCAAAATTAATAAATCGAGGTAAATTACAAATGTCAGCTTTACTGTTTGCAGGACATGCTCGATCAGACATCGTTGTTATTCTTTGAATCTCTAGCACATGCCCTTTCCCATCTTTTCCTTTTAATTATTAGCATAATTTTGATTTGGCTCTCCATTACCCTAATGAACTCTTGTTTCTGATCAGAACCGCATATTTCTTTCATTGTCCCCGATGTCGTCGACGCTGCCTGGCGACTAAAGAGTCACTGGTTAAATTTTGTCACACACACTAAGTAAATGGAAAGTGTTAGGATAACGCAAACTAGAGCAAAGCCCCGGAACTAAATAATTTGAATCTTCCCCTATCGACTCAGTACTCTTTGATTTTTGCATATCAATGCGGGTGTTAACGTGTGTGTTTATTGACTCTACACTCGTGTCCTACCAGTTTTACAAAAGGCAAGTAGACGCCCAATATCACATGTTAGTCACTTGTCAATGGATTACCACTAATAATTTATTCTTTTCTTCAAGTCACTGTGTTAATCATTGAAAATAAAACAAGATTTTCAGTAACACACAACAACCGACTTCAACTCCGTTGGCAACATGAAAAAGAAACCGTAATATTCTTTTAAATTTCATGAGTGTGGGGTTCAGACTCCCAAAGAGCTGAGGAAATGAGACATGTTGTAGAAGAGGGCTTTCTCCTACTCTTAACCTAGACTCTCTGAGCACTTAGATCGCATCGAATTTCAACGTGCACATTGAGAGCTAAATATTACTGCAAAAAATATTGAGATTTTTCAGTTTGACATCAACTTTATTCTGTTGCCTGCAGAGCAAGCGTAGTTTAAGCGAGGGATTGCTCTATAACTAAACTATAACTGCCATCTTTTACGGCAGCGAAGGGCTGAGGAGAGAGTGAAATTTATACCAAGAGGGTGAGCGACGGTCAAAAGGAGAAGAAAGGGGAGGGGGTGGGGCAATAGAAATTCCTCTCGACCTCCTCACCCCTGCCACGCACCGTGTATTTTAACTCTTACTCAAACATGCCCGGCCGGATGTTAACGGTCGTTATTTACGCTTTCTCTTGTTAGTTCCGCCACAGTGCCAAATGATTAACACACATAACAGTTTATTGATAGATACAATTTACAGCTAACTAAACAATTCTTGTGTAAGTAAACTCTAATATTGAATTAACTGATAACTGAGCAAATAAGTAAATTTGCTGAAAGTTTCACCGATGCAAAAATTTCTTGGAAGTTTTAGTTGTCTAAAATCGTTCTTATTTTGACCTCGCAATTTCCATAAGCGGCTGCCCTCTGTGTTTGCGCATGAACTTTTGGATTCTTCAAAGATCTCTGAAATTAAGCCAGACATTGACACTTCATCTTTTGACTTTATTAATATTGGTGCCCGCCTCGATATCATCCTCGTCTGTACGTTGTGTTTTGGAGAGGCCCGTCAGTCTCCAGGGAATTTATTTCCCTTACGAAAAACAACTGCAACAAAAGCACCACCCTCCCTAACTTTGATAAGAAACATACCGCACTGAACGTGACAGCTTCCCTTGACCATGTCACGCTTGTCAATATCCCATAGTGTCAACCATGTCCAGAGGCAGACGTTCGTAAGTGGACACAAAGTTTTCTATCTACGAGCTAAAAGATCATAGACGTTACTGCTGTGTGTTTACTTATATCCACTTCTGGGGGCGTCTACGAAAGTGTTCCTTTACGTTTTCGATAATGGCGTTTACGCATGGTGGAAAGACGCGACGCATAAACATATATAGCTACGTTCACGAAAAGAAACTTAAACGAGTGAACAAGGCCCTGGCATGCCTACCCTCTGTTACGGCCTGTTTATCAAAAGCAATAACAGACTGATTTTAAGATATTTGATTGGCGACTTTGTGTTAGACGTATATTGTCACCGAGAGAGGCAGACTGAATGCTGCTCGTTTCAGACCGTGTTACGTTTGTTGGCTCTATCTCTACACGAACGCTCTACCAAATACAGGAGAGGTGTTAATGAAGAGAGCAGAACAAATTGTCCCAAGAAATCGAAAAATCGCTCAATGAAACACATGAAACAAGAGGAGAGAGAGAACTTTATTCATCTGAATGTAACTTAAGTGGAAGTGGAAGATCAAAGTTAACTAAATAAATCTATGAAACATTTCCTACGATCACTCGGATTGAGCCGAGTTTAACATTTGTAACACAACAGCGAATAAACACGACAAAAGAGCTGAAATGTATCAAAAGAGATTACGTAACGTCGTCTCAAGCCTCTTGGGTGGCTGCCTGTCCCATCGAGAAACAGGCCTACAATGACCTGGTCACCGACCAAAAAAACTTCTTTTCCGGCTTCGGGCTGAAGCTGCTTCCGCTCTGCAGCTACTTCCGCTCTGCTTGATATATTAGAGACATATGATTGTCTTATGAATGCTTTTAAGAGAAATGTTTTGTTCCGCTCTTGAAAAGGTTATCCACCTAACTAAATAACAAAACATATTTTGTTTCAAATTTTATTCAACAAATAGAATTCTTCATGAAACATTTGGGCTAACAGAAATGAAGATTACGGTTGCGTAACCTCGAAAAATTTTAGATTTGCCCCGGGTTAGACAAAAATCTGACTTTCATCAAACTCTTGAAGCTACCTAAAAATTATGTCGACTTCTACAAATCACAACAGAGAATACGGTCGAGCAAACAATTTTAATGAAAAGGCGCACAGAATGGGAAAGGGCATGAAACGGTGTTGAAGCTTACATCATGTGACCATAAAAAATTCCCTCTATCCTTTCGCATTGCTAATGTACTTATCCGCCTTTTAATGACCTGTCTTCTCTTCTCTCCAAATATTTTTCAGTCCAAAGTGTTGCCCTAAGAAACAATCCTAATCCGTCAATCTCAGAAGAACCTTTAAACCTCAGATCTAAACTGACATACAGTTTTGTTCAGTCAAAACGCACACAAACGCGAACAAACTACTTTTTAAAATCACAACTGAAAAATGCCGTGCAAAGGTCAGCAACACCTAATTTCTCTGATTTAACCTCCCTTTTGTCTAAAATCTGAGAAAGCTAGGAACCTAAGACTCCAAGCGAAATGCTATACAACTGAGGCAATGTCAAAATGATTTTTCAACTAGTGAACGAGGCAAGCATAATCCCGAGCCTATCTACACAAATTCTATAAATTTGGACTCATCGATTTAAGGCAAAGTGTTACGCAACCAAGGAATTTTCAAAGTCATTTCTCAGTTAGTAAATGAAGGCAATAGTGAACAGCAAAGGAATCCAAAGAGCTGCCAAACTAACAGTGAAAAACAGCGCACCACTCTTTTCAGACAGCCTTTTCACTAGGTCGTCATTCGGGTTTGGGTCCGTGAAATTCATCTGCAGGCAATCGGTTTCCTTGTAGACAAAGCTGGTTCCCCACATGCTCTCGCAAAGGTCCTTACCGTTGGTGAAGTAATCGCTAAAGTTCTTGCACGGCTTTTTACAAGTGTTCACTCCCGTCTCAGTCTTGTTAAAGTCTGTGATCCAATTTTTAGCACAGGTTAGGTCGTCTTTGCAAGCGTCGAACCAGCCATTGCAGAAACTTGCGCACACAGGGGCCTTCATGATTGCAGACGGATAATCGGGATTCTTCCAGAAGTACGTGTTGTGTGAGCAACGGTAAAAACATTCCACCATCACCATGAAAGCTTCACATTTGGGGCTCAAGGTGTTGTTGCACGGTGTCCACGAAAACTTTCCGACTTTCTTGACCGGAGAGGTAGCAAGCTGTTTGGTGAAATCACTGGTGCAGCATGATGCATCTTTGTAAGATTTACAAGCCGCCATGCTTTCTTCTGCAGATGGGGATTCCTTGTGTTTATCACCAGGTAGACATTTTCCATGTCCTTTATGAGCCGCATTGGCGATCATGAAAAGAGAAATAGCCACAACCAAAACAGTTACAGTATTCATGGTTTCCTTGATCTTCGAAACGAATCGACTTCTGTCTCACTTCAAAATAAATTCAGCTTTATAAACCTTGTGTCATATGAATGATTACGTAACAATATCTGCCAACACGCATGCGAGCTGTCAGAATGTCTGTCGGACACAATCAAGTGACCCCTCACCTAGGACCAGAGTCGAAACGGGAGACAATTTTATTTGACGTTTTTATTTTAGTGTTTTCTATTTCTGATGAAATAGATGTTGGTAAAACTTGCCAGCTTTAGAGTTAAAAAGGAGGATTGTATCAATTTTGTGCTCTTGGAAAAAATGGATCCCATCCAAGGTGAGCTGAAGCAGCAAACCGACCTCTACTGAGACTGTAGCAAACCTCGTCGTCGGCGACGCCAACGGGGACATGTCGAGACAAAAGATTAAATTTAGAACATTAGCTCTGCGCGTATGAAAATCTTTTACCCATTCTCGCCGTCTTTTGCAAAACAAGAACGTCATAGTACCAGATTCAGCCTATTCTGAGAACGGGAATACCAAAAGAAAATTGTTAACTATCCTCTAGAACAGGTAATTCCTTCGCTTTTTTTTATCTCAAGTTTGGATCGGGCGCTAAACGACAACGGAGATAAATATATTGCATTACTTGAAACATTCTCAACGACTAGTGGCTGCACACGTGCGTTTTAAACTTTGAACATTTCTGAGCCCTCCTCTGCAAAACATCAAAGTGCAGTTTGACCTTGTTGGTTTTTTTTTTTGTTTTTTTTGTTTTGGTCCAGAAAGTGAAAAACAATCGACATTAAGTTGCTCAACATGCAGCAACAAGTCTGTCTTCTCAAATTCATCTGAGGAAAGCTGCCCGCCCATAGCAAAACTTAAATACAAGTAAAAGCTTATTTTATTTTTGCTAAGGTTTTCTAGTGTCGGAAATAGGGTGGTTTTTGGCAAACTGGAAAAAAAACGCTTCTATGATAGGAAATCTCTTGATTTCATGTTAATTTAACGGTAATTGTCTCCTGGGTATATACAATGACGGAAGGCAGACAAAGATGACAGGACTTTTCCTGTCTTCAATTTATAACAAGCATTAGTGATAAAGGTCTTCACGTTAACATTAAAGCGCTACGACTCAGCGCAACGCGTAAACATCTCCCGCAAAGCCGATAAAAATGTAGTTACTACAAAAGAAGGAAAAGAAACTGGACGACGAAACAACTTTTCGCTTTATATTTCCTTCTGGCAACTTACAGTGTTCGTCCTGTGGCGATCCCAGAAATCTTGGCGTAAACAAAAGGATCCAATTACTGGGAACTCATCAATTTACCATTTGTTCACAAAACATGATCACATCACATCTAAGAAAGCCGAAGACATCGCAGACATGTTGATTTAATAACTGTTTTGTTCCATGACACGCCAGGTGCCACCATGACGTTCGATTTGAGCAGGCCCTTATTATTGGCTCTTCAGTAAGAGTGTTTCTTCGCCCGCGAACATGTTAAACCCTTCAACTCCCAGCATTTCCTCAATTCTCCTTACTATCTGCCATACAGTTCTTGTCATGTTAGTTTGGAGAATTTGGGATTGGATCAACTTATAATCCCCTAACTGATATTTTTCTTAATTCTCATCACTTGTTTGCTTGATATTGTATTGATGTTGTAAGGAGAAATTCTATCTTGATCACTCATGGGAGGCAAAGGGTTAAGGCCTTGAGTAACGCGACCCGTTGAGAGGGTGAGGGTGAGGAGTACGGCAAACAGCGAAGTTTTTTTCTTTACTATTAGGAAAAGTTTTGATAAAGCATCTATAGAGTATTGCAATTACATTTTATTTATTTTAAATTGCTGCATCTGATCTAGAAGAAACTCGTTGCCCATGCGTGTGGGGAATAAGGTGAGTATGAGTGAAGAGGAGGCTACACCACATGGAAGAAAACTTCACTCATTAACAATACCTCCATTTGCAAAGGCAGTGATTACATTTAAAACAAAAAAAAATTATCTTTTTTTATTTAGAAAAAAAAAAGGGCATCAGGACTGGAAGCTCTCTATCTTCAGCTCTGGCGAAGAAAGAAATAACCCATAAAGTTGGAAACCGCAAAATTTTAAGCAAAAGACTAATTTTTAACAGATCAGCAACTTGTCAGAAATCAGAAATTCGACTCCTCTTCCTCCTCCCCTCCCCTCGCTCTGGAGAAAAAAACTGGGTCAAATTTCCTTGTTTATTTGGGTTATGTCGCAAACATCAGGCCAAAATACTGTGAAAGAAGGTGGAAATATGACGGATATTCCTTGAAATAACAACCACAGAGAAATGCGAGTAAACGCATTCTTGGTTTTGAGAACAGGTACCAAAAAGTCACCCTCCACTCATAAGTTATTCATTGGTTGTGAACCGTCAGTTGAAAGGCTCACTATTCGCCAACATCTGGCGATCATTACGGGAAAAAAAGCAGGATAAGCTCAAAAAGAAGGGAATATTGAAAAGAAGACGAAATTATATTCTAGTTTAGAACAGAGGAGCGACGATTCAACAAAGGGACCATAGAATTAGATTGAAAATGAATTGTATTTGGTGGAAAGAACACTAACTTTGAAAGGTAAGTTATGGATTCGATTTTACAACTTTACAAACTTGGGAAGGAAAAGGCAAATTATTTTAGACAGGTTGAATTCCTATTTTGCTGATAATTTTGGAAAGGGGAGAAGAGTGTGATGCTTAAGCTTCGACCTATCTAAGAAATGGGAAGATTGATCAAATACAAAGTTTGGTGGTCAATACAAAACATGGTAGGGCACTTGGAAAAGAAATCCTTTTCGGTGTCTTGATTTTGAAATCGTTTGAGGCTGGAAGTTTGAAAGCGAAAAGAGTACTGATTTGGCTATGAAATACTTATTAGCAAAAAAGAATTCAAGCCGGAATCGACGAAAGTTCAAATTTGTCAGTATTTTTAAATTTAGAAATCAGCTACAGGTCCTTTCATCCAATGATCTCCATTTTGCTGGTACTGCAGACTGACGCTAAATAAACATCTGGGGATTTCTGTTTTTTTTCCTTCAATCTTTTTTATTTGCGACAAGTGATTTCAAGCAAGATTTCTTACCAACTTCGCGAGTATATCCAGAGTAGCCTTCTAATGAAGGATTAAACGTCAATATTTGATACGATACAAAATAAACGTTGTATTGTTTTATTTTGGAACGTAAATCACGTTTTGGTGAGTTACTCTCGTTTGGAGTAAGTTACTGCAGTCGTCAGCAACGACATATACCAAAACCAATGCTTTATAGCACTTAAAAGAGCTAAAATCTAAAGAAAGAGAAAAACAAATTTCCGATGAGAATTTTTTCATCACACCCTTAAACAGAAGAGAGACTGGTCCCTTTCAAGAAATCGCAGTTATTCCACGAATTTAATCGATGGCTGTCTTAGTTAAGAAGACTCAAAATCCAAGCCCCAAAGATCTCCAAGGAAAACAAGTTTCCCGTGATCTGTAACAACATTGTTTCTTTACATGCATATCGCGTAAAATCGATTTGTGGTTTAACTCCTTTGAACCAGACACACAAGGTATAAAACTAACAGGTTTCCCATACGTCTTCCATGTGCTCCACGTTTGCACTGATCTGGAATCGAATAATTTTTAAACGTCGAACATCCTAAAAATGCTTTAGTGAAATCTTTTTCAACGGTATAGACATCAGTTACAAAGTATAAAAACAGAGTTTAAAAAAAATTGCCAATATATAGCTATTTACACACGCCTTTGTTTACCTTTGGGAAGCGCAGCGACTCTGAAGTTCGAGTCCAGACCTTGTCATTGCGTTACGTTCTCGGGAGAGACAATTTACTCTCAAAGTGTCTCCGTCTCCCCTCAGAAGTAAATATATAAATGTCGGTGAAGTTCCATGGAAGCCAGACGAAATGTTTGGGGTTACTCAACTAGCATATTACACTGAACAATTAAGAAGGAGCTTTTTTACCCATAGCTGCTTCACGCTAACATAAACTTAGATAAGCTTCGGCAACTACGTTGGTCAATCTTATACACGGTAGTCTATTTGGAAATTTTGAAAAGAAAACAGTAATAAAATAGTCTTCCACAACAGCGAAAAAAAAACCAATAAATAAATATTAGAATCTTAAGAATCTTAGAATTTTAAGAATCTTAAAAGAATACTTCACACCTCTAACTCAACAATTTGTGATATATCTGCCTCAGGAAACCCGAGTTGGCAAATACGAAGGACTTCGATCATGAAGATTACCATAGCCTTGATATTGCTAATTACGGCCAATTTCATACGAGGTAAGTTTCGTAAAGAGCGAGTAAAACGCTGAAAAAATCCGTGCGAAATGGTAAACGTCGCGTTTAGTCACTTACCCAGACCTTCCAGTTACATTTACGAGATGTTTAATTAATACCCAAACCTCCCTCGTTTTTTCACTACTCCGCTACCGTCAAGACGTTTACTATCGCGTTTCCTTTAGCTTACTGAACATTTGTGTCCAGGCGATACCGTTTTTAATTTCATGCTTAGCATATGCAACTGGAGACTGAGAATAACATCAATGATCCGCGAAAAAGCAGCAAAGTTTGATGTGAGGAACAAAATGTATAGAAGCAAATTGAAGAGTCTATGTTGACATCGGGGAAAAGAATCTTGAACGCCAATCTTATCAGGCCTCAAATGAATCAGTTTATTTTTAGATAAACAGTTTTCTGCGCCTCTAGATAAAAACCTAACCACTTTCTCTCCGTGTTATAATCAATTCAAGGTCTTCCGGTTGATCGGGAACTTTTACGAGTCAAAAGAAAAGGAGAGGGAGAGATTGACAACAACGAAGAGACTTTCCACAGAGTGCGAAGATCACAAGACGACTTAGAAAGTGAAATTCGACGTAAAAGACGATTCTTTGCCCCGAACACACCTGTACAAGAGACCGAGGACAGTTATAAAACAAAAATGGAAGCTAGATCGTCTCGTTCATCCCGCGAGGATAGGGACATCACGGCAAAACGACCCGAGAGATTTCGTCTCCGAATTAGAAAAAGAAGCCAAGACGGAAGTTCCATACTCCGCGGCGATACTCCCGGCTCCGGTTCAATGCCAGGATCGGGTTCTTCCGGGACAGGGTTGTGGATGGGACCACTGTTAGAGAAAAAGCGGAACGATAAACGAAGCGCTGGTTCAAACTCGCTGGATAATCTTATAGCTACGTTACGAGCGATCAGTTCTTTAAGTCCTGATGAAGATGACAATTCGGCGGAAGAAGTCAGATCCTCTGGTTCAGGTCTGTGGCTTGCGCCTGAAAGTACAGTTGATAATAAACTGCCACAGTTTTTTCAGGAGGAGGCAGACTCTGGTAGCGGTGAAAACCCGGAGAAAGCTTTAAGGCTGCTGAGTGAAACAGCCCAGAGAGAGTTAAAGCAAAAAGCAAATGAAGTTGGCAGTGGTGCGGAGCAGAGAGTACAAAATGATGACAAAAAGGAAACCGAGCAGCAGACTGGCGAGAGACTTTTTAGACGAGAAATAGAGAGCGACGCGCCTGCAGATGATTTAATTGCTGCTAATGAGAATCAGGATAAAAGAGGCGACTCTGAACAGGAAGACAATCCAGCCTCATCTTCAGGATCCGCTGATGATTGGCAAGAAATCGAAGATAAGATTTCAGAACAACCAGATGAAAAAGTTACGCGGTCGCTAACAGAAGCCTTACTTCCAGACGCGTATTACCGCACAAAGAGGTCATCTCAAGAAAATGCGTTTCTGGTTTCAGACCACAGTCTCGGTGAAAATGACGCCCTTATTGGCGATAGCCTCGTGGCGCGGTTTTACCGCGATCAAGACGCAGTTTCCGATGACGTCACAGAAACGTCGGTGACATCCCTTCCTAGCGAGACCCAGTCCCTTTCAAGTCCCGAAACCCAAGAAAAACCTGTAACACGAGAACTGGAAAATCATAACTTTAGAGACTTCTCAGAGCCAAGGGTTGTGTACACAAGGCAGATTAGAGAAGCTCGAGAACCTATCATAGAAAGACCTGCCGTTTACTCACAAATCGAAGACGAGAGTGAGATGGATTCCAGCTTCGGAGGCGAGGACGATGACGACGACGAACCAACTTTAACGATTCATGAAAGAGAGATTAGAGAAGACGGTAGGATCAACAGTCTTCCTTCAAGTTTTACCTCAAAAAGTACATTAAGTTCAAAGTAAATCATATCAGTCGGTCACAGTATGGTAATCTGGTCGAGATAGTATATTTTGTCAGCCAATCTTCTTTCAGTATAGTACATCTACAAATTAGAGAGCTTCTCGATCTCAAAGATATAGAAATGGTTTTGCAGTTTTCTAATTTTAGTGGAGATGGAAATTGAAGTGAGTTATTGATAGCACAGTTTCACTATTTAAGCAACATGCAATCTGATGTTTGTTTACAGTAAGCTGGGCTGTTAACTTTTAAGAACAAAACGTTATTTTCTGCCCGTCGCATGAGGCGATTTCAGTTTTTTATTTTCCTCATTCGTTCCATAGAATTCGTTTAATCAGCATGAATCTGTAGACTCAAGGATTTCAGTTTCAAAATTTTTAACAGCTAACAGAAAATGTAACCATTTCCAATTGCTAGGATATGTCGGCTGTTACGAGGACAAGGCTCCCGACCGAGATCTTCCCTCCATAGTCTCAGTTCCCAAACTGACTCCAGACTCATGTCGTAGTGCATGCCGGACAGCAGGTCACGCCTATGCTGGAGTGCAGTATGGGTATTTGTGCAGGTGTGGCGATTCGTACGGGAAGTACACAAAGGTTTCAGACGAAGAATGTAATACTCACTGTACTGGAGATCATGCTCAGAAATGTGGAGGATTCTGGAGAAGTGCAATATTCACGACTGGTAAGTTGGAGCTCTCTGATCTCTAAACGACACTTGTAAAAGTTTGTCCTCAAGGACTGCCAGTGAAGGAAACAGTCTCGAATCATTTATCATACAATTCGTGCAGACATTTATTTCGTGCGATGACTTAGAGGCAACCGACAAAGGAGGAAAAAGTTCTCTCAAAGCAATAAGCAAAATTATTCCTATCATATCCACAGAGGTAAAGGCCTAGCTTTGACTAGCATAAGCGTACTTATGTCTATGACCAGATTTATAGCATTGATTAATTTTTCAATTCTATTGCGAAAAATCAGTAATTGAGATTTTATGACGTTGTAATTCTCTTTTCCTTCCACAGCCGGAGCAATGGAACCCACAAAGCGTGGAAACTTCTTTCACATTGAAAGTGTTCGGCCTATGACAGAAGAAGGTGCATACTTTTCAGTGTCACAGTATTCCACATACGCAATAGCTCGGTTGGGATGTACGGCGCTTTTCGAATGAGTGTCGCAAAACCAAAACCAAAGTAATTACAACAGTCAATCTCAGAGAAGAGAAGAAAATATCCTGAACAATCAACGAAAGCCCAAAGTAAAAAACAAACAAACCTTCTAAAGTGCGGGAAAACACGGGCGACTAAGTGGTGATTGATTTTAACCCTTTACACCCTAACATGAGTTTGCATATTCTCCATACTGTTCATTATACATTTCCCAAGGTTCAAACAAGGAGAATTTGTTTAACGATCAAAAGCTTCTTTAGTTGGTGATCATTTCCTTTATTCTTGTAACCTCTATGTATGATTCAGGGAGATATTGCAAGGAGAAATTAGATGCTAGTCACTCTTAAGGGTGAAAGGGTTAACGGCGTAATTTGGTTTTGTCGAATTAGTTGATAACGTAAATTGGCCTCCGTGAAGAGTTTCAAAGCAGACGTTTCGAGCGTTAGCCTTTCGTCAAAGCGAGTGATTGGTTTTAGTTTTGCATCCGATTGGTTGAGAGATTTGCGTGATTTTTCCGGACCAATCACAGAGCGAAGAAAAGCAAGTCCAATGCAATTCCAGATTTCTTTCCATGCGTAACTGAAAACGGTTCTGATGATAATTCTTCTTTGTTTAGATCTTTTTGACATTCCTCGCAGCGACATCGCTTCTGGTGGTGAAGCAGAGGCAGAGGAACATCAGCAACCAATAATCACAGAAACCTTTCACTTGACAGCTTCAGAATCCCCTGCGACTGAAGTAACGGCAGCTGAAGTGGTAACTACCCCACTTGAGTCGTCTGGTAATTATGTGCAGGAGATACACAGAGAACCATCTCTCCAAGAATCCCCTGTGCAATCACTTCCCATAGAGACAGCCCAGGAAGACAATTCTTTAAACACGCATGCGTCAGGCGAAGAGCACCCACATGAGAAAGCAGACTCTACGCAAGCTACAGTATCTGCTTCTACAGTTGAGCCCGATTCTGCGCATGCTGTAGATATCTCACCTGCGATCGCAATTTCTGAAGCTCCTCCTCAAGCTTTGACCCAATCTGAACCCAAACCATCCTCCGGTTCACCTGCAATAGCTACTCAACCGGTACCGAGTGTGGTTCATCCTCAACACAATGAAACGCCACAGGGTACCCACGGGAGTCGACTGATTTACTTGCATCAGCAACAGGATATTTTGTCAAAACCAACTCCAAAAACTATCGTGGCAGTGGCTCCGGGAAAGCTCAAGGAAGGAAGTAAGTTGCTGAAATTTTCATACCATCATATATTCCTCTGGTTTAGATAATTATAGTGAACTCTTGCCGAGAAGAGTTGTGTTTTACCCTAGGCCATGTCTTAACTTGAAAATCATAATTTTTTTTATTCAAATACTTTATATTTTAGCTGTCGTCTACACGGGAACAATCAAGCTGAAACAAAGCTGGCTGGACCAGTTTGAAGATTCCAACAGCGCAGAGTCAAAAATATTAACAGGAAATATCGAGCAAGCGGTATGTGGTTAAGAAATCATAGCAAAACATTTAAATCGCAAAAATGCCTAACAAACTGGTGCAACGAGTATCTGTTAAAAAGTACTTTTGTAGTATTGTGTAAACTTTTCATCCTTTGTAAACCAATAGAGTATGTTTTTTTGTACGTTTAACTGAAAAAATTTACTAAACAAAAAATTTTGTTTGACAGTTCAAGCGTGTGTTCAAGAATGATCCAAAATTTGTCAAGGCCGAGGTTGTAGGATTTAGGTAAGGACTTTTCCAGGAATCACCGAATATTATGTACGATTCGCATTTTTCCAACGTTGCCCTATTAGTTTAATAGTTAAAGATTCGCAATTACTTTAACAAGAATTCCTTCATGGGTGTTCCCATGTCAATTTAGAAGAAAATCCCAACCTTTACCTTAGCAAATTCCCCCAAAACCTGATGTGCTGTTTGTAGGTTTGTGGGTATATATGTGAACTTAATTGACCACTTCATGGGCTTTTCAGGGCCAATACGGATAAATCAATAAATGTGTGATTGAAAAAAAAAAATAGTGTTTTAAAATATAAAGCACCGTCAAGGCGTTGAACTCGGGGAAACCGGGAAAAATCCCAATGAGTTGCAGGGTGGAGAGCTTGAACCCAGGACCATATGAATACAAGCCTAACATCAAAACCACTAAGCCACACGGCCTGGTTAATGAATAAGGAGACCTTTTCGGTCAAAAGTCTTCGAAGACCAAATTGTTTTTGTTGATGCAGATGACTTAACAAGAACTATTTAGTGCGTAAAGAAATTCTGCGGCAACAAGAAGCACTTTGTACAATTTTCATGATTTGCTTCAAAAACGAAATCTCCAGAATAACTCAGTCTTAAAATTCTATGTTTCTCAAGGGAAGGCCTCGTGAAACACAACCCGAACACCATACGTAAGGTGATTGCACCGTTCATTTTGACGTTCAAGAACGGCATCCAAGGCATCGAGGAGAAACTAAAGAACATGGTACAGAATGTGGGGAAACTTGATGATATGCCTGTGTATAAACATTCACTCCAATTGTCAGGTGAGGTGAAGATTTAGGAATAGATAGCGATACGAGAAAAGAAAGTTCACTTAGACACAGACTTGGAATAACTGTGAAGTCGGCCGAGTGGGTGCAGAACCCAAAAAGGCTAATTAACACGCAGTTTGCTCCCAGTCAGGAGACTGCCGACGAGCTAGGCTACGAAGATACGATCACGTGGCTAAAGTATTTTTAGACCTTAGTGATAAAAGATTGTTTCTGGCTACGCCATGACACTTACTGCTCGTTGCAGACTTTATCTCACACGTCTACTGAACGATTACATTATGGCTTATTGCACCATATTTAACTAATCTCGTGGAAGGAGATCGGTGAAAAAAAATTCAAGTTTCAAACATAAATGTTTAAATTGCTGTATTTTTATTATGTCCTTTCTTCCTTATTTATTAATCTAAAGTATTAACTCATTTGCGTGTTGATTATTTTACAGAATATAGTCATTCACCAGCTGTAGGAAAAGCACCGGAAACAATGGACGAGGCAAGCAAAGTGGACCTCGTTGAGGAGGATAAGAAGCGGAGTACTGTCAATATTCCAAGTAAGAAATCACTTAACAGAAATTCCTATGGCGCTTTTCAATTGAGTGTCGTAAAACCAAATTCAAAAGTTATAACAACGGCCAATCAGAAGAAGGAACATACCATTAAGACCTAATGAGAATTCAGAGTAAAACCGACCAATCTGCCTAAAGCGCGGGAAAACGCGGGCGACCAAGTCGTGATTGGTTTGAGTATTGCATCTGATTGGTTGAGAGAATGGCATGAGTTTTCTGGACCAATCAAAGCGCGAAGTAAAGCAAAAACAAAGCAATCCCAGATCACTTTGGACACTCAATTGAAAATTTTTCTACATAACGGAATAAATTTAATTCGAAGCCAACGCGAAAACAGTACAGCTAACTGTTCTTAACTAATTTCGGGTATTCGTTTCAAGAAAAAAATACTAGGTCTTCACTTGCCACAGTCGTTTGCAAAAAAATCGCTCCCTCTGTCTGCAGCTTTGCTAGGGGACAATTAACACTTCCCAAAACATTGCCAACAAGGAAAAAAATTCACGAAATAAATTAAACTGACAGAATAAATGACCTCAAGGGAGCTATCTACAACACTCCACCCGAGGGAAGAGCTTTACATGTAGTCGAAACCCGCCGTCTGAAACAGAATGCAGAAAGACGTTTCTGAACAACCACATGGAATTAGACTTAATTCACCTCGTCCTTCTTTTTCAGACGGTGGAGTTGATCCTTTCCTTAAAGGAATATTTAGACAGATTTCGGCGTGAGCTCTAGTTTAGGTTTCACTCTTTCAGGTAAGATCTGTCATCCACGTCGTGAAAAAAAAAAAAATAATAATAAAGTGTATGCTGTAACGGTACTTGACACAACCAAAATAAATTGATATATCAAAACATACGAATAAACAGACAAAATGCAAATAGTTCGTCTGTGAAACTTTCAAGTTTGTCAGTTTTCGCAACGGAAATATCATGATTACTATAAAACTGACATGCTTCTCTTTATTGATCCTAGAGAAACCATACACCTTACAGCTTTTTCTAATGAAAGACTTTTTCGGAAAGAAGAAAAGAAACTCACAATCATTTAGGGAATAAAGAGACAAGCCGAGTGAATTGAAAAAGATCTACAGTCGCCGCAGTTAATAATAGGTTCAGATTGTAAACGCCGGTAGCACCAATATAGCGTTATCGGCAGTACAACACATCCAATATATCTGAGCTAAATACTTTTAACCAATAGACAACTTTTCAAAATGGCATCATTTGTTTAGTCAACACAAAGCGCACCAAAGAAATAATCTTTAGGTTTTATTATTTGTAGAAAAGATCACGAGATATCAGATTTCAACGTTTAGTTTCCGGAGTTTTGAAGATCGTGGATATACTCCACGCATTCAGTTAATAAATCAGAGCGAAATAGTAAACAGTGCGATAGGAGCGGAAACGAAGGAGGCTTGGATCGAGTCGCGTTCACTTCGTGGCCCGACCCGCTCTTCGTGTAGTAAAATTTAATTATCTGACAGGAAGTATCTAAGAAAAGTGCTGCAAGTATAAAGTGCACTATGAGAAAAAGTTGTGTGCTCTTTTTGTTTCAAAAATTAATCATCAATTGTAATGGGGCTAAATCACGAAAGCCTAAAGAAATTTGTCTTTTTACTTTCATGAATGATATTTGATTTTCTATTAATCAAGTAAACGTAAATAAAATTTATTTTTCCCAGTAAAAGTCATTTTGTCTCCTTTCCTCATGTAACTGGAACGCCAAAATAGCCACAACAATGGTACTAAGCTCTTTCGTCCGCGATCAACATTTTTGCGAGCCTGCGAGCAAGCCCTCATTATTTCGGCTTGAGGACGAACTTTTGTGCGCCTGCGTTGGAGTGTGAGGCCCTAAGCAACGAACGCCGGCGAGGTGCCAGCGTAGGGTCTAGCGTAGATCATTAGTGCCAGACCCCCACCACACCCTTTCCGACTCGTCTCAAATCTTCCCGCGGATGAAGAAACGCGAGTCCTGCGGCGCAAATAATATTGAGGGCCTGCTCCACTATTTCCAAACGCCGCCCCAAAGCCACTGGAATTATATTACGCCTGCTATTTACATGTCATTCCTCCAGAAGAAAAATCTTAAGAACAGAAACTCGACAAAAACGATATCTAGTATCTTGCGTTTTGAACATCCTGTACAAAACGTATAGTTTTTACACCCAGGAATATCAAGAATCAAGTACCTCTACGTATAACGCAAAGTGCGCTCAAATAATGAAAAACAACCAAAGTAACACAGGAATTGGTTTAAACTACACCACAGACATGACAAAGGAATTGGTAGGAGTAACCACGCGCTCTAATTTAACTATAAGCGTCATAAAGGGATTAACAGCGTAAGTTTCAACAGAAATAAGTTACATAGTTAAGAATGTCTCCAATAGTTACCAGTTATGATAACGTGATATCTAAAGAAATCATTTCAACGAAAGAGTAACAACTTACTAAAAGCGAGAAATCGGGATCTGGCGTTAAACAATCGGCCAATTCTATGACCCTGGCTTTCGCCTTACGAATTTAATAAGAATATCTTTTGAATTCACCATTATGTCCTTGGGTCTGTCAGAAAACACAAGCACATGTGATCTTTTCCCAGCAGTAGGAGAATGTTGCCATCAGGATGAAACTGTAAGGATGTGATCTGGAAAGTGGCTGAAATGAAGCCAGAAGGAAACACATGAAATCAGGACTATGAAATCGCACTGGGAATTGGGTGTACAGACTGATTTAGCAACGACTCTCTTGTGGTATACATACCTTTCTGGAGAAACCTTTCAAAGACCAATACCAGATAAACAAAAGTAATAATGTAAACTTCGTTTCCGCATAACGAGTAAGCTGAACACAAACATGCCTTAGTTTACGTATGTTAAACTTTACGAGCTACACAAACTTAATTGATCGTACAAGTGTCCTTCTGACAAAAATTAAAATTCAGTGAAATTTTTTTCCAAGTTTTCCATTTCCAATATTTTTAAACAGTTTCTTTCTTTTAATGTCCTAATTTCTTTTTGGTTTATTCTTGTTCTATCCCAGTCAATTGGTAGCAATTTTCAACGTCCAAACACACCATTCAACACGAGGCAATTTTCAATTGAGAGCCGAAAGTAATTCAGGATTGCATTGGTTTTGCTTTTTCGCTCTATGATTGATCCAGAAAACTCGTGCCACGTTCTCAACCAATCAGATGCCACTGAAACCACTCACGACTTAGTCGCGCGCATTTTCCCGCGCTTTAGGTAATTTGGTTGTTTTCACCGTAAGTTCTCATTCGCCGTTGAAAGTCTTTCCGTTCTTCAAGTTGGCAGTTGTGATAGCTTTTGTTTCGGTTTCACGAAAAGCGCTTAATCATGATCATAACAAAACTAGGAATCAAATGAGGAACAACAAACCTTCTGTAGGTACGACTACCGACACGCAGCCTGCAGGCGACCACATGTACAGCTTGTTATTTCCGGTACAGACGGCTAGCCGGGGTTGTTTTGGATCCCACTGGAAAGCTAAGACAAAAGAAGAAAAAATGAAATAATAATGGAATAATAAATCTCTTATTCGATTGCTTGAACATATATACTCGTGGCTATTTTGTAAGCTGCTTGTGTGTTTACTCTTCCCTACGGAGCTCAGAAAAATACGAAGCAGCTCGCACAATATCCGCGCGTATTACTAATTAAACCATTAACTAAGGTGTATCAACTGACCTCTCACGGAACTGGTCTGCAGTAGCAATGCTGTAAGACATAACTTGGACACATCCCATAACCAAAGAGCATTAGGCATGTTGTCTATGTACAATAAAAACGAAAGAAAGAAAGACATGTTAGTTAGAGCAAATGCGGTTTGAAAGCAATCTTTAATTGGAAAAGTCGTAAGCAATCCAGGATTGCTTTGATTTTGCGTTGTGATTTCTTCAGAAAACTGGCGGCTTGGTCACTAACGTTTTCCCGCGCTTCAGGCTGCTTGTTTTTAATTCAAGTTCACATTGGCTCCTGCTGATATTTTCCTGGCTCTGATTGACTGTTGTGATTGCTTTGGTCACTTGCGTTTTTCCGCGCTATGAGCAGTTTCTTGTTTTTTTCTATTCGCACGGACAGGTACTGGTAAAAATTATACGTTATTTACCAAAGAAGTAAAACCTTAGTGACTGCCACTAACCATTCTTAGTTGCTAAATATCTGTTGTCTTGACTAAAGGCCACATGTCCAACACCAAGTTTGGGGTTTGCCTTTTCTGGGTCAGGTTTAAGCGTCGGAACCTGGACTGGGCCTGGCTGAACCTCATCTGCAAAGAAATAATTAAGAAATAGATTCCATGTTTCCGCGCGTCTGTTTAGAGATACAGAAGCTTGACTTGAGCATTCACATAAGGGAAGAGAATTACTTACGCGATAAAATACAATCACTCTAACTAATTAACTGAATAGCAGATTATTAGGGCGAATTATACCTGAATGATCAACTTCGTATTTTTCCCTTCGCAAGAACGCATTCAAGAATCGTTAAGTCCGGCGAAGTACAAATTTCTTAGCGATCGCAGTGGTGTGAAAGAGTACCCGCATATGCGTGAAATGAACGACGCAGAAGAATTAAAATACCCACATTCACGTGTAAACCATTGCATTTGCGTAACTACACCCACCGGAGACGCATGGGGTTGTTGCAGTACACGAGAGCGGTACTGTAGATCACAGATGGCGTCAAAATGTGGTAGGAGCGACATCGTGGCTCTAAACACATTGTGACGTCTCGGTGATCCTTGTAACAGCAATCGCACTGTAAAAATATTAATAACTCACATTTACTCTGCACCGTAAACCCGCCGGGCGGCATGATCTCTCCTTTTAGCAAAGGTGGCTTCAGCTCCACTTCTCTGTAAACAATCTAAGAAATTCAGGAAACAAATTAATATAAACTTTTTATAAGATGACCAATCAGAGCTCCAGGTTTTTTCAAAGTTACCATCCTACAACCTAAAATCATGAGATGATCAGTCCAGGATAAAATTTTGATCGCCACGAAAAAAAAATAAATAAAGAAGATACGCTCTATATTACATAACGCTATCAAAACCACTTATTTTTTGAGTGAGCAGCGTAGTTGGCATCCATTCTGGATATTCACTCAACTTCCCAAGGCTTAACACTCCTGCAACCAAGGAAGTAGAGCCATTTTTCGAAGAAAACGAGTTTGCGCAATGCATTCCCGGGTGCCCTCCTGCTCCAAGCCTCAAGGGAACCCTATATAAGGATTGTAAACTCCATTCTTTATAGTTCATGCTCTTTAAGCGAACACTTAATTTGACGTCATGGAAAGATTAAGGCAACTCTAGAGGAATTGTGCATGTAGTCCTTATCTAGTTCATCGTAACAAGAAGCTTCATTACCACTGACGGAGAATCCACCGTGTGACTATGGTTGTGTTCTGCGACAATTTTCCACGTGACGTGGTTCAACACGCGACACTGCAACAGAGCAGCAAAGTTTTTTTTAAAGGCTTTTATAACTGCTGTGTGGAATAACCGTGTTGTCCTTAAAAAAGTGATTCAATTACGTTACATCACAATTCTTCAATTTTACAGTGATGTACCTTTACAAATACCTAACAGGCTGGAAATCGATAGATTTTCATCATATTGCACGCGTGTCACCTATGTAGTGGGTTGCCTACATTCACAGTTCTACTTTTACCAAAGTTGAAGCAGAAAACCAAGGCCCATTTAAGCAATGCACAGCGTATTACTGCAAACCTACCTTTCCCATAGGCAATAGTCGAAGTACAAAATTAGGCAACATTTTTCCATGTAACATAAAACAGCATATCGCTTTATATAAGAGTATTAAAGCTTTTAACGGGCGATGCTTGCAACTTATTTTATGGTACAGATAAAGGTTGTTTACATGCCGTAACTTTGGCTTAAAGAACGAGTACCGTAACTGGATTGCTGACGTCGAGGACAGCTGACCAGAAGTAAATTTCTCTTTGAACATGTATGTTTCATGAGTAGTGTTAAGTGAAAGTGTGTTATGCCACAAGACATTGATGTGTACCTAGCTTTGTTATGACATAAAATATAATTTGATTGTTCCAAAAATACCTTCTCATCAAAGCTGCCAATTGCTAGAAACTGACTGGATGGAGACCAGCATACAGACTTGATTCCCAGAGCAAACTCGTATGCACTGTATTTTGATAGGCAACGGCCATCCATTGAATAAACCAATAGTTCATACTAAAAGTAAAGAAAATTTTGTAAAAACATTTCTAATCAAGTTGATCACATCAAGCATTTCCAATTATCGAAAAAAAACTGACCTTGTCATTGTGACTAGGGGCAGAAGGAGGGGGAGGAAGGGTGACCAGGAGGGGAGGGGGTACACCACAATCAAGGAGAATAGTGGGGGGAGGGTAAGGGAGACAGGAAACAGATGGGTAGGTATAATGGAAGAAAACCAAACTTAAAAGACAAACATTGAACTAAGTGATGAGGAGGCCAAAGGGCTCTCCCCCCAGATTCCCCCCCCCCCCCAAACACACTCTATGTGTATATATACACACCCTATGCCTAACAAATTCATGCAACAACTGTTAAAGCATATGCATTGCATTTGCCACTGTTTTACCATAAGTGAACTCTTGATTTAAGTTCCTAAGAGTAGAATGAGTATTACTGACAGTACTTACTCTTAAGAGAGAGTCCCATATGCAAAGAACTCTACCATCAGGCGACCAAGCCAAGTCAGCCAAATCATTTGTTTCCACCTCAAAATGCTGAAATATTGAAGTTTATTAACATTAAGCATAGATATAAACAATAAAAATGAGGAAAATATTAATGTTCATCTCCTAAAAACTTAGCTTAGAATTTTCACATCAATGGTATTTACTACAGTAAACTGTAGTATTCTTGGTTAAGTTAATATTCAAGCGTATAATAATTGTATCCTGATAGCTTCTGAAAACTGTTTCAAAAACTTCACACTGACATGGTCAATTACAGTTATGTGAATCATCTTTTTAATTAGTAATTTTGCCATTCATGTATATGTACCTTCACTAGCTGCCATGAAGAGCAAGCAAATATACTTATACAATCTTTGCAGTTTCTTCTTTCAGCTAATGCCATATATTTACCATCTTTAGTAAAGTCAAGCCCTGAGAATAAAGATACATTTATTCAGAATTAAGGTAAGTTTCAGATTAAATTAATTGCATGGTTGGTAAAAACAATCTTTGACTAATTTGACTGGCATTTCCCTTTGTTCCAACCAACATTTCCAAAATTATTAAGAGATTGAACTACATATTTCAACCTAAAATCTGTTTAATCAAGAAAATAAAGATATGCTATCACACTTTCAAAATTACTACACTTGAAAACGTTTTTGAGACATTCTACTGTACATGTGGTACTGCAAAACTTAGAGCAATTACAGTAGGGGACCATACTATTATTTTCATCAATAACATGGCAAGTTGAAATACAACTTACACTACATATGATGATAATTTGGTTACTTTCAGTAAAAAGTCATCATTGTGCAGATATACATTAAGAATTACCTGCATGCGCATGCTTTGGATACTTGATGTAACTGACAGATTTGCTAACCAGAGACCAGACAGAAATTCTCAGCTAAAAAGAAAAGAACAAAATAAAATAGTCCACAACATTAGGCAGTAACGCAGCTCCTGTAAGTAACAAGAGTCAAGCCAGTAACAAGCATGCTGAGATCTTCAAATCACAGGTAGAAAAACAAATTTGGCAACCACGTTTGCAGTGAAATTCGTTATTTTGGTGACCTGTGTTCAATGTTGTGTAGTTTGCTGTATCACTAGTATTCTTGGTACTCTTTTTGCTAAGTGTTCATGAATGGTAAAAATACTGGTACAGAAGATTTTGCAATATTCTATGAATTTCAAATTTTTTCCATTCTATTCTTTTTCTGCCACACTACTTTAAATTTACTATGGTGAGTTTGATAAAAAAATTCAGCTCAGAGCCCCTGTTATGCCTCATTTTTGAGAGGCTACTAACAAGCTACAAACCTCCACCCAGATCCAAATTTGTAGTACGGTACTCTGTAAACTGATCTACTCTGATCTTCTTTGTGAAAAAGATCACATAACTAGTTCATGCCTGACAATCATGAAGATATATGTTTCTTTAAATCATCACTGATCAATGGCAAAAAATTTCCCCTGTAAGATCCACACACCTGAAAATCTGCAGTGGACAGAATGTGTCTTCCATCAGGACTCCATCTAACGGCAGTCAATCCTGCTAATCCCTCATCAATCTTACAAGTCCAATCTGGTTTCTCTAAAGACCACACCTGATGGCATGTTTAAATTTAAAAACTTGTTATCGATGACAATTACTGAGAAAAAAGTAAAGAATGAATGGATATTTCCACAAAGAAACAAAAATGTCAACTGTTAAATCAGGTCCAACATTCTTTGACTAGTATGTGCTGTAATAACTTTCTAATTCAGAGCTTCCTTAATTCCATTTTTTGGCAAGCTCAGAGCTTTAAATCCTGCATTAATTTGTTACAGATTGCCCCAGCATGTTTTTGAGGTGGTTGAGTAAATGTAGCATCTATTTCTTCTTTTAAAGTGTTTCCTCTTTTTTCAACAATTTTTTTTATTTTTTATGCTTTAAATCATTTTCTTTAACATCATTTCACAAAACATATATAAACGTTAATCAATCATTAACTAAAAACAACAACTCAAAGGTTGGATCTACTCTTCTCCTACATTCATCTCATCTCAGTCTATCAAATCAGAGACTGTACTTATTCCTAACTAAAACAACATAGAAACATACTTGAACTATTCCTCTCTTTAACATGCCACAAAGTATGTACAGGGAATCAGAAGACCACTACAAGGGAAATAAAAATAAAAGTAGTTTGTCAAAAGCTGTCCAATCTTTCAATCCAGGAGTGACCAAGACATACCGTAGTTATTCGGTTATAAGGCGCACTCGGCTATAAGACGCACCCCCAATTCGGCAACTTCATTATTGCCTGTTTTCAAACTGAAAATATCGCTAAAATACTTGGTTATAAGGCGCACCATTTTTTGGGGAGTAAAGATCGGTCAAATTTATTGTAAATTCTTTCAGAAACTTACAAAAAAGCGAAAAAGTCGCGTATTGATTTTAGTTTACCGTTAATTAACAAAAGCAGAATTGTCGCACACGCAACAATGCGCACAAACAAAAGCCTTGATTAAACAAGAATTGACGTACCGCCGAGAATGCAGGTCTCAGTGCACAAAAAAGGCTGAATGGATGAAGAAGGTATTTATCTCTTCGCTTGTTTATTTCCGTTTCGTTTTGTGACGTATCAAATTACTAAGCACGCGCCCTTCGCTCGCCTTTTTAGAACCACCATATTTATAAAAAGTCAATGACCAACACTGTGTGTCCTTTTATTTGCTTGAAATCGTACCAGTAGCTGTGATAAAAAAAAAATTGTTTCGGGAAAATATTCGCCTATATTAAGACGCACCCAAACTTTGGCAGTAATTTTTAGCAGAAATTAGGGATTTCTTGAAAAAAACGGTGCGCCTTATAACCGAATAACTACAGTACATGTAATTTTTCCATATAATATCAATACAATATCAAGTAGACAAGTGATGAGAATAAAGAGATATTTCAGTTAGGGATTAATATTTGATCCAACACCAAATTCTTTGAAATAACATTGTAGGGAATCTATGGAACATATGGAATATAGTGAGAAGAACTATTGAGTAAATGCCAAGATCATATGATTGCTGGGGTAATGATGCTGCACTTTCAAAATACACCACCAGGATTTGATAGTACGTGTTGATGTATCAACTACACCTGCAGTTCTTCTATCATATATAAATGATTCTCAGTACATTAAATTGTAGTCACGAAAGTGACGAATCATGTAATTTACATACTTTGCGCCTCAGCTCTAATGAATTCGAACTATACCTCTACATGTTGTACAACATCTAAACAAGTGTAGAGTTGGAGAATCTGGAGGGTTTTGACATCTCTGACAAGCAATCGATACTGGACACAACTACCCTGGTAACGAAAAAAAAGTTTGTTAGTACAGCGTGAACAAGATCGAAAGATGTTCTCTCCCTAGAACTTACCAAGTATTTGCCATTTGGTGAAAATCTGCTCAGCTGATTTGTCTGCTTAAACAGTTCTGAAAAGTTCATCTCGATTTGTATACAAACAGCTTAGTGCATGATTTACATCGAAACGTCGAGAAATTTCAAACATCGCACTCGCGCACGAAGTGGTCTAATAATTCGAAGAAACCCGCCATAATAAACTCAGTAACCAGGCTTTCTAGTCTCTTTACTGCGCATAAGTTTCATTTAGCCCGCTGAGCATAACTACTGTATGTTCGTTCCTTAAGAAAATACGTGTTTTTATTCAACTGGGTTTAACATTGGCAGCAGCAGAATAACACTTTTTCAATACGATGAAGCTAAAAAATTTCTTCAAAAGCATCCCAACACATATGGTTTGTTTATATTTGAATCGCCCTTACACTATGTTTTCTCTTTAGCGATCTGAAATGTGAATTGTCAGTACATATTTATTCAACGAACCAACATTATTTCTCTGTTGCTACAGGACTATGAAGGACAGAAACTAGCAGAGCGACTATTCCATATCATAATCCTGTTCTTTGGTGTAAGTCACATGTCAAATTACATGTATTGTTTGATAATACGGTTGGTATGTTGGATTATGATATGTACCATGTGGTATTGCATCGATCCCGAGAGGGTCAAATTTCAGGGGAAGTGCAGATTTCACCCCTTTCTCTTCCCCAGAGCCACTCATTTTAACCTTCATGTACCTTGATGAGAAGAATGATAAAAACTTCTTTTTTTTTGGTTGATAGAGCAGGTTTTAATTTAGTCTTGAAAGTAATCAGGGATTGTTTTGTTTGTGCTTTTAACTTTACGCTTTGATTGGTTTATAAAACTTGTGCCACCTGACCTTAACCAATCACATGCGAAACCAAAACCAATCATTATACTTGTTCCTGGGCTTTAAGCAGTTTGGTCAGTTTTACTTTGAGTTCTCATTGGCTCTTAAATATAAATTCCTTTGTTCTGACTTTCCGTTATGATTACTTTGCATTTAGTTTCACATGGCCTAATCAAAAACTGCCCTAAAAAAGAGAATGTGCACCAAGAATTAGATCACTAAGTATTCAGATCCCTGTCACCTAATGAATCTTAAAATTTGATTGTTGTTGTCTGAGTCAAGAGTATACATCAATGCTTTAAGCTGAAATAAAGTTTTTGAATGGAAATGAATCCATCCAAAAGCCAGAAAGATTTCTTTATAAGTTAGAGCCATTGAACTTGGCAGTAGATTCAGGAAGTTTCAGGTAGAGTATATATGTAAATTGTATGTCGATGACCAAGAGGGAAAGCTTAACCAGACATGGTTTATTTGTGACTCCTTGTAAAATGAAAAATAGAAAATTGAATTTTCAGTTTGTCTTGATTGGAATATCTGAATGAAGTGCAATGAAATGTAGATACAGTGATGTAGTACTTTTTTCCCAGTACATTGTAGAGCATCAGTGTTTGAATTTGTATCTGAGATTTTCCTAACTGAAATTCATTGATAATTCCTTTGATCTGTGGTTTATTTGGGTGCTACCACCAACTTAGCTAAGTTGGGATCAAGGCAAACTCTAGAGGGTTCTTCACTCTCATGGATTGGCCTGCATGTGACTTAGGTGCCTTTCAAGCCTCTTATATCATCATATTGTGAGAAAACTAGTCAATACTCTTCTTGTACCTTTTTTCTTAAGCCAAATGTAGCATTTCTTTCTGCTAACTTTACCATTCTGTCTGTATATTTATTAAATTGAACATGTTCTGTTATTCTCTTTTTAACAGGTGGTAGGCTTTGCTTGGGGATATTACATACAACAGTTCGGCGCAACTATTATCATTCTAGCAGCTGGATTTATAGTCAGCTGTTTGGTAAGTGCTGAAATATTTCCTCAAGGTCCTTTAATGCTCAACTTGAGTGGATGTAAGCAATTAGTTTTTCCTCCTTTAGCTCAGCTGTGTACCCATTAAGATTGACTACATGCAAACAACATTTACAATTTTTAACACCTTTCATGATCATCATGTGCAATTAAAACCTTTCAAGAGGATTTACGAGATTCTTCACTGAAATCTTCCCAAATTCCCCACTGGGGGATCTAAATTTATGTAGTGTTAGTCAGAAATAAATTACTGTGGCAGAGGAACAAAAAGTGGTTTTAGTAAGTAACAGGGAGGAAAAACTGGGACATTCAAAAAAATGGTACATCAGTCTGGGTATGGAAGGGCACAAAGATGCAGCTGTTGCGTACACCAAAAAGCACAGCTCTTGAATTTACAAGTGTTATCCATCAACCCTGACCCATACAGCAAACCCATGCTCCCTTGCAAGATGCCTGCAGCACTGACTGTATGTACTGTATGATATGTTTCAGCTGGTGTTGCCTCCATGGCCTATGTACAGAAGAAATCCACTGGACTGGCAGAAACCACGCCCAGAGAAAGCCGACACAAAGAAAGAAGGAGGAAAAAAGAAACAAAAGTGAATCCTAGATTACATTCTGGTAGAGCTAGCTTTGTAATAAATTATTAAAATGTACTACCAAGTGATAAATGTCTGTTTATGTGACTTACTTACTTTATACAATGATATGGATTTTGGTAAGTTGTAAGTTGATCAAAATTTCGTACATTGTAGCCAAGAATTATAACTGAATGTGGTAGGAGAATTTATCTGGCAACCCAAATTTTCCCACAGTCCTGAGTTTAATCTCATATACTGTGGGATGCATCTGGCCTTTATAATCATTACTGGAAACAACTCGTCTTCTCTGAGAAAGCAGTGGGAATGGTATTCAGAAAAAAAAAATTCACCATTCTGTTTGTTGCATTGCAGACAGCATATACATATACTCAAAATACTCTTATGAAGCCTAAATGGGAAGAGATGGGTTATCAGGATCTAAATTGAAACATGCTAAAGAACTTGAGGAACTGTTATTGTTCTTTGTAGCATTAAACCTCTCTTCACCCCAGCTGTTTTTCAGCTTTATATATTTGTAGTCAAACAGTTGCCTGATCAGTTTGTTAAATTATATATATAAATATATATAATTTACATTTATACAGTAGATATTATATATAATTATATATATATATATGCACAGGAGCCTCCAAGTCACAAATTTTCAATCTGGCAAAACTTTGATACTGCATGTTACATTGAGTGTTTGAGTATAAGAACTTGAATTTTACACATGTTGTCAGTTTGTGTTAAACCATTCGCATGTTATGTGTTAAAAATCGGTCGATAGATGTGCTTGGTCGAGAGTGCGCTAATATGATTGTAAAGTTTGCCACTGGTCCTTTTTTTTTTCTAATTTTTTTTTCTTGAGGAATCTTTCATGAAAGCAATGGAGAACATTTTCGGTATTTACATAGCCTTATATTGATACTAGGAGGGTTGGGAGAATACTGACTAAAGCTAATCAAACCTCTGACTTCGTCAAGAGTTCGTGTGACAACACCTACACGCATGAAAATGAGGAAATTTCCATCAGAAAATAGAAAAAATGTTTTGTTAGTCGAAGAGGTCTGTTCAAGCCGACTCGGAAACTGACCGGCGCACAAAGACTTTTTTTTATTGGGAAACGTAATCGATATCTATTCATACGTCACTGATCTGTATAACCTGCGTGGGGCATGGCAATCCGGTTTTCCAGTTGCAGCTCATATTATCCTTCACCGTGAGTGCTGTTGCTAAACCCTTTAGGATCTAAGTTCTCCCAACAGTATAACCCCTGCATCACACAGTAAGGTTGTGAGAACAAGGGGAATGAGCACCAACTAAGTATTATCTTGATTGATAAACAAATTCTCGTTGTTAACACCTAAGAATTGTATAGAATGCAGTATAGAGAATATAAACACTGTTGTTAGGGTTAAACTGTTGTGCCTCCTAAACGCTGTGTTAATCAATCTCTCTCCTTTACAAGACTCTTTCAACTTCCATCTCTTGCTTCCCCTTCCCTGCTTATTGGGGTAAACTGAAGACATGACACAAATCTGAGGTAAGGAATGGAGGGAGGTGGAGGTAAAAAAAATTGATAGTTTTCTTTATTCTCATCACTTGTCTGGTTGATATTGTATTGATATTTTAAGGAGAAATTCTGTCTTGGTCACTCATGAGAGTTAAAGGGTTAAAGAGGTGGGAAGCTTGTAAATTCCAGATCCAAGGACAAATATACAATTAATAAGCCTATACCACTGACATATTTGAGAGTACTAGATTTTGCAAATGCTTTTGGAGTTTAAATTGACCTAGGAAATTAAAATCTTTCTAAGGGGTGAGTTTAATTGCTGGTGTGCCTTCAGACAGACTCTTTCAAATTATTTCTTCCTCGTATTCAACAGGCAAGAACTTAAACAAAAATCAAATCTGTATGCTTTTTCTTCTATCACCCACTTCATTCTCTGCTCAGACATTGGAATTAAAATGAATAAGCTGACCCTATCAATTGTCATTTTAATAAAAACCCTCAAGGCAAAGGAATAAAAATAAAATATCTATGTTTATTAGCTCTATAAATTTGTCAACTTTCTTGAAGTTAACATTACTGTGTCATGTGTTAGCTAACTACGCCCACAATTTTTTCAATCTTTTACCTTAACCGAGTACTGAGGCCTTTATCTTCCCCTCCTATGGTATGGCAGCTCAGGCGTCTTCCTGTTTCACCAAACACCACAGGCTCAACACCCAGTGAGAAACTGATTAACGAAATCTCTCCCCACACCTTTCGCCAGTATTAAACGACCTTTTTCATCTCTTGTCTTAAACCTTTAACCCCTAAGAGTGATAACCATCTAACTTCTCCCAACAGAATCGCCCCTGAATCAAACACGAAGGTCAGGAGAATGAAGGAAACGATTGAGAATACAATAAGCTCTTGATTGTCAAACAAATTCCCCTCGTAAGTATTACAGGAAAGATGGAGAACGGTATGGAAATTGATGTATGGAGGTCAAGGGTTGAGTGATTAAAAAATTGGAAGTAATAAAGGAACAAACACGAATCCTGTATAGGACGTTCGACAGCCACAGCTACACGTGTATCACACGTTCCACGTAAAATGACACGTTTTAAAGTTTTCCAAAGTTAATTATTGGTCAGCTCCTCGACGTCAAAGGCTGGTTTTCAATAGCGACGATTTGGAAGAGAAATTCTGACTACTTCTGTCATCCTGAATCCCAAATCACGCATCCCGTTTGCTAAATCACGTACCCCGAATCCCGTATTTCTCTAATTTTCAATATTGAAGGTCGAAAGTAATCCGTGGTTGTTTAAGTTTTCCTTCTCTTTGCTCTGTGATTGGTCCGTAGCGCTCGCGCCATCCTTTCAACCAATAAGCTTCAAAACTAAAAACAAACGCGACTTGGTCATTGGCGTTTTCCCGCGCTTCACACAGTTTGCTTGTTTTTACTTCGAGTTCTCATTGGTTCTTGGTGACATTTTCTTGGCTTTGACTTCTACGATTGCTTTGCTTTTGGTGTGACGAAACTCTATCGAAAAGTGCTGTAACGACTTCGACTCCGACGTTAGCGAAAACCAGTCTTAACAGGTCATCCCTTCGATGACGCCGGTTGACTAAAACTACCTGAATTATTCCCCCTTGGCTTTCTTCTTCAAACTTGGTAATGCCTACAAACTTCTTATAACAATAAACAGAGAGAAGAAGAGAAAAAAAGAAAAGAAAAAGAAAACGAATAAAGAATTCCGATTGTAAAACTCAGTCGACGTGGTCATCGGGCAAATTTCCAACGACACCACAAATATACTTTATCTGATGGAATAATTTCTATCCCTAATATACTAAATAGATCTATAAAAGTTAAAAAATGTAAGTCTGTTTTGTCTTGTTCTCTTTTTAACATCCAACTGAGAATGCATGTCTTTTCTCCCCCAGTTCTTTCGCTTCTTACGCCAGGTTATATCAGGCAAAGAATCAAAAGGAATACTCTTAAAACTCATCGTGTAAATAGCCAGCGTAATTAGCCATTGTACTCCCAGTGAAAAGTTGGTAATTCATAAGTACTTCCTTCTCTGATAGCTGATCGTCGCGATTTCTGTCTGCCATCGACACCAAATAATTGCCTTCGTTGATGGCCCGCTGTTTGTGAGTGGGATCCAGGTATTTGGTCAGTTCATCTACGGTAACTACACCGTCTCCATCTTCATCCATAGCAACGAATTCATCTTCGCGTCTGAAGTAAACGGACAAATGAAAGATAAGGTTAAGAAACGAATACTAAAGAGGCGCTAGATATTTTGTAGCCAAAGTATGCTCTCGCAAGCCTAGTATTACTAAATTGCGGAATCATTTCAACGTTTTTCCAACATGAAGTAAAACAGGGTCTGGCTGGTCTTACTCAACCCTAGGTACATGCGCTAATTCAACCCTCTACACTCTAAAATCAGTATCCATATTCCCAATACTGTTCTACATACAGTTCCTGAGGTGCTGACAAGGAGAATTAGTTCAATGATCAAGTGTTTCTTTAGTTGGTGATCATTTCCTTTATTCTCGAGACCTTGACGTTTGATTCAGGGGTGATATTGTAAGGAGAAATTAGATACTAGTAACTCTGACTGTCTTTCAGGTCAAATGGTTAATTGCTGGATCATTTTAAAGTTTGCCTAACATAAAAACCAGTTTGACTGGTAGTACTCTGAGGTGAGTTTCACCCACCAAGAGTACCACCCATGGTACATGCAATAAATTACACCCCACCCGAGTGAAAAAAAGGCACTGAGATATTAAAAGAGTCCCATGCCTATTCAGAGATCCAGGACACATCTTGGGAAATGAAGGGGTAAATTTTTGGTTCAGTGATTTCTAGGTGAAAATTACAGCTGATATCTTTGCTTTTCACAGCAGGAGAAGACTGGGGAGAGAAAGAAATGAGTACCAAGAGGGTGAGCAACTGTTAATGGGAAAGAAAGGGGAGGGGGAGGGTAATTTTGTCTTCCTGTCCCCTCCCCTCAATGTCCACTCTGACTCTAAATTAAACATGGCTGGCTAGATAGGGCAAGCTTATAACACAAACTTGTCTTAGTTAGACACCTGCACCACATGCTTTAAAGAACCATAAGATACAAAAAGTAGTGTTGTGCTTACTCCTTACGGTAGTCCTCATCAAGGTCAGCATCTTGCTGTGTATCCACCTCTCCTGGTGGCAGTTGCGCAAATTCCTCTTTGGTCAGGACCTGGACAAAACACATGCAAGAAATGCAAGGTTCAACTTGATATGCTTTGTCCTGTTAGAGAACTCTGAGTAAAAGCAACTACTTTGTGACAAAAATGTATCATACTTTAATTTCAGTCATGGCTGAATCATACCAATAGATGAATTACTTTACACCTAAATAAGAATGAAAGAATCCCTTTTTGTTGTTGATCCTGCAATTATTACAGCTGAATATTATGACCCAATGCATGGGCAAGTTTCCTGCTAACTCCTGCTAAATTGTGGCAATTGGTTGAACAGCCAAATGCAAAAAACATTTCATGTTAAACCACTCACAAGAATTAGATTTTTCTCTCCAACAAGATCCTCAACAATGAATTTCACCCCTGCCATATTTTGTTTTTATATTCATTTGCTCAATTATTCTTCATCATTAAAATTGATTTCTATAAATTCAATATTATGCAAGGTAAGACTTGCCAATAAGTGGGTTTTTTTTCGCTTTTAAATTTTGGAACAAATACCTAAAGTTTAACAATATAAAACTGGTAATTAATACAATCATTACAGTTATTTGCTTTTTCTTGTTCTTAAATTTAATAATGAACTGCCAAAACCGCAATATTATGTGTAAATGATACTGGCATAATGTATTCGTTGAGAGAGGCTAGTTGAAAGAAAAGGGAAATTAAAAAAAGGAAATAAATAAAATTAAATGATACCTTGTCTTGGTTTTTGTCAAAATTTTGTATCATGTCTTCTACCAAATCTTTTATACTCTGTGGATTGTGTTCAGGGTGCTCAAAGTAAAGGAACTCTGTTTCATCCAGCTTGTCATCCATGTTCAAGTCCCCTCTTCTGAATTTGTCATGGTACTCAACTATTGGGTCCTGGGGTTCACCAACATCATCTAATATGTGTAGATCAAACAGAAGAGAATTTATAAATAGACAATGGTTTGACAGGGTCTGTACTCTTATTGATAATGATATTCACTATCACAGTGGTCAAAATGTTGTGGACAGCAAGTGAGTCTTCAACAAACTACCACAAAATCTGCATCAAATAAAATGATTCTTTTGGTGAATGACCATTGCATGACACATGTGAACAGCGTTGTCTGTACTCTTATCAAAATTTGCAAATTGGCAAATTGGCCAATCAGATTGCAATAGTACTGCCAATTGTGGTAAAATATAGGTTAGGTACACTGGAAATCTTTGTCCTTGCAGTACCTGGAAAAAATTTTGCCGTCTTTAGTTAGCAGCGTACTTTAACAATTTGATAACCTCTGTTTCACAGTCATGTAGCAAGTTATCAACCCTCTCACTCCTAAGAGAAAATACAGCATCCAATTTCTCCATATAATATCACTTTTGAATCCAACAAGGGTCATGAGAATTAAGGAAATTATCACCATTTTAGGATGCTATGAAGTGTTAAACAAATTATTTGTGTTAATGTTATAGGGAATGTATAGAGAACAGTATGGAGAATATAAATGCTAATGTAAGGTTGTACGATGTACATTGTAAAGAACTAATGGAAATTTCTTAGGGTCTGAAGTCAACTTGAGAAAAATATTTTCATAAAATATAAATCAATTTTTGTTTACTTCTGTAAATCTTAGCCTTTTCCCCCTTCATTAACATTACTTTTTTTTTCCTTTTCTTTTTTTTATTTATTTATATTTTTTGGAAGACACTGTTGTGACAAAGATACAGGGGTAGGGAGGGGAGTGGGGGTATTTTTTTTTTATTTATTTATTTTTTTTATGACTGGTTAGCTTTTTTTCTGGAAGTGTTGCATCAGTTGTATGAACAATTGTGTGTTTAGCTTAACAGCTGTAAAGCTGTAGATTGTACATGGATATAAATACCGTGCATTTCACCAATTTCGATTGCCTTCTATATTTCATATCCATGATTTTTGAAGATCGAATCTTTTTTCTGCTATGACTCACCTAATTCTTTTTCAACCTCGATCTTCCGAGTGGCATTAAGTTCTTTTAGCTTCTCTTGAAATTCATTCCATGTAACGACGCTGTCGCCGTTTTTGTCCGCTTCCTTAAACTTCCGCCTATTGTTTTCGCGAGCTTCTTGAACGTGCTCTTTGATTTTCCCGTGAATCCACTCTATCATTTCAGGCCTGCTAATCAAATGATCCCCGTCCTTATCCACTTGATGGAAGAGGTCGATAAGCCGCCTGTAACCATCCATGTTGTCGAACAACAAAGTGCCATTCTCTACCATTTTCCCGAGGAAAGCTTCGTGATGGTAATCTTTGTTAACATGGCCATCCCGTTCAAGTTTCACGCCTTTTAAGTGATCTTCCAGAAAAAGTTTTTCCTTCTTTATCTCATTTGCTTTTTCAGGGTCGAGGGTTCTGCTAGTGTTGAACGGCTTGCTGAAACAAGCTGGTAGGAAGACTAGTATGAAAACAAGAAACCCTTTCATGACCGCCATCTTGCGACGACGGACAGATTCTCGCCCCAGTCTCCTTTGATCACCGTCGACGTGTAAGTTTTAACTCAGACCCCTTTGACCGAGCACTTGGGTCACAGTAGAGTTTCAACATGTCCTCATTCTAGAATTACCAATAATCAGTAATTGGCTCAGAGTCTTGTTTTACCAATAATCAGTAAAACAAGAGGCAATGCTAAGGAGGCGTGGATCCCAAGCAACGCGCTCTTCTGAAACAAGATGGCGGAGCAAAGCGAAAAGAGGGAACAGGTATAATTTTATTTTTATTTGGTCTTTCTCCTTTATTTCTTTGTCTATTTTTTTTTTCCGTGAAAAGGAAATAATCCTATACCTTTCTTTTTGTATATATATATGCATATTTCGTATGCATTTTGATACAATTTGCAATGCTAATTTCTGTGTTGCCTGTTGAATATTCATTGAATAGCTGATCAGTCTCGCCAATCAACTTGTACTCCAAATTCGCAGCGCTACATTTTACTCGGCGTTAAGCATAGTTGAGCAATGCGTCCACTCTGTTATAAAACTAATTTACATCCGTTTTGTCGATTTGACGTTTTGAACTGTTCAATTTTACTTTTTATTTCGCGCTTTTTGTCACCGTAGCCATCGACGGCGCCAAATGATGTGTCGAAATGGCCGCATTTTACCGTGAAAACTTTTTGCGATCACTGCCAATACGTCGTTTGATAGAAGTAGTTCTTCTTTCTGATTTTCTCGTTTGATTTTTTTACCTCAAGTATTTAGTATTTGTTTCTTACTTTCTTAATTTCAGTTCCGTGATTCATCAGAATCCAATTCTTCACAGCCTAGACGTAAAAAGGTAGGCTTCTGCTTGATCCACTCTATTGTCATCTCAGTTTAACATGGAAATACAGTATAGATTGTTGATCGTGTTTAAAGTGTAACACCTTTTTATTCTACTGTACTTTGTACTACAGTAGGACCTCTATTAAGCGGCCACCCTCCATAATTAGGTGGCCACTTCCCAAAGTCTCCAATTATTTGTTAGTAAACTGCTGTATTCGATTAGTCTATTCAGCTACCTTTTGGCTGTCACAAGGTTATTATTTATTGCTTTTCAAGCCAAATTGGTGGTGATTGAATGACTATTCTATGGTTCAAGAGACTTGCAGAGGCAGTAGGGGTATGCACATTACTGATTAACCCTGGCTTTGTTACCTGAGTACCTTGCCCTAGCTATGGAAAGGTTTTTCACTTTACATCTCTCCGTGCCTCCCATACTCAATTATGTACACTCACATATTTACACTTTTCAAGGAACATTTTCCTATACAGATCAATAAATTATTTTTACTGTCATTTTTCTACCTTATTAAAGTATTTATACCTCTATTAAATGGCCAACCTCTATTATGTGGCCAGTTTTCAAAGTCCCAATTGTGGCCGCTTAAATACGTCCCCATCCCCTCTCCCCCAAGTTATTTGAGAATGTGAAAATTTTCTGAACAAAAAAAAATTGTTATTTGCATCCATCGCCTTTAAGAGGTGTTAAAGGACCCTAGGCAGCCACGCCTTTGATTTTCTTTACATACGGGTTTTCCGGTATTATATTTTATGCGGAGCATGTCAAAACGAAGGGATCCCCTCAAAACTGCTAAAGGTGCTTTAACAGACTTCCAGTAACACAACTTGCGGCGCTGCAATAAGATTTTGCTTCACCACACAATTTTCATAATTTCAATGGCATCAAGAATGGCGGATTTCAAGAATTTCAGGGCTTGGCTGACTAGGGTCCTTTAAGTGAAGAATACTTTAAAAGATGATACAGAAGATTATCAGCATGGAGTGCATCAGATTTCATTCTAGTGAATCAAAAATTGTGATGCTTTGGTTTAACAGAGCCCGCCATGCTATAGGATAGACCTATTGTATTCCCTGGTAGCTCTAATTCATCAGAATGCACATTGAATGCTCCTGAAGTTATTTCCAAAATAAGTCAACATCAGAAAACGATCATCTTTCAAAGGAGTTTGAAGTTTTCTTACTTTAGCTAGTAGACTATCTGTAGTTTCGTGAATAACTGCTTTTCAAATTAAACCGGTTTTCCAGTTTATTAAACAATCCTCTATTTAGCAAAATCTGTATGGTATTAGTCTCTTTGCTTCTAACTTCTTGAGGTAGACAGATAAAAATACCCAACGTATTTTTACTTTCAATAATCCATGTTTATTTCTCCTTGCTCAGTATTAAAGATCAATAATCTAATAGCCATGAAGTTAAATTATGTTCTTTTTTTAGGATCTAAACACTTTGGATATTATAAGTTGTAACTTCTCCATGCACCCCTCCCCCCCAGTGTTCTTCGAGTGAAATCAAAATGCTATATTAAATAATTACCAGTTATTCTACTTTTCTTTTTAACATGCAAAAATGACTGGGGAGTCAATGGGTCACATTACAATTACATTTCTCAGTCTTGAATCATAGACATACTCCATCAAATTAAGTAGTCAAAATATTGTTCATAAAATCATCTTTGGCTGCATTGGTATGACATTTCATCCCTGTCAAAATTCAATGTTTGCTTTTTCATTCTTCTTTTTGCATTTGCTTCTACATTTGTTGTACAAATTCTTAGTTTGCACTTTCGCCATTCAACTTTCCTTGTGCAAAATTCAAGTTTTTGCCTTGTACATTCACCTTGTCTTAGTTAGTATGCAAGTTTTTGCATTCCACATTCAAGTTCAGTGGATTGTACATTAAAGTTTTTACATTTAACGTTTAGCATTTGTCATTCAAGATTTGTGGGGATGGAATGTCGTACCAGTGTGGTCAGTGTTTGTTAGTTTGTCAGTGCCAATGGTGATTAGAAAAACTGTTGGTAAATTATAGTCAGCAGTCAAGTTTTTACATGACAGTTACCTATTTTGTATAACAACTAAATAACTTTTAAGTTAACTTATGACTTTTAATTAAGTACATGCATTACATATACACGTATTACATAAATACATTTTATTATTATTATTTTTATTATTATACTGTATTTGTCATTTTAGAGAAGATTCAGTGATGATCCCCAAGATCCTCATGATGCCTACTGGCAAAAAATAAGGGAAAAGGGCAAGACAAATGTAACTGTTCAGAAGAGGTGCCTGCAGTTAAGGGTATGACAAAGACCTAATTGCATTCCTGAATTTTGTTTGGACAGTATTTCCTATCATGTTAATGTTAGTGCCTTTTAATAAGTACTGAAATTTTGTGTATATGTTTTCTTAGGCAGACACTTTGTACCAGAAACACTATTATGATGTCATAGTGTTTTTTTCATTCCGGTGTCCCTGGTCGGGAGACTGACCGCCACATTTTTTTATTATTATGGCACTCCAGGTAGTGGCAGGCTTTTCTTAAAGGATGCAGAAAATGAAAAGTCCCAGAGTCATGGAGCAACAGTGCTCAGAGCATTGAAACGATTTTATTATGGTACGATCTTACACTTGGAAATAATAAAATGTTGCATATTACTACTTGTGTGGATCTAAAACCTATTGAGTAAGAAGCATTCTTTATTAACTTGAAATATAAAAAGAAACACACCCAGAAACAAAACGTCTGGACTTACAATTTCTAACGTACTATCTACCTATTATGTATATGCAAGACTTGTTTATTGAAAACAATTTCAAACATAATTATAATCAACATATAAACTGTAATTTCTACATTTACTGCAATATTTTAAAATTTATTTATTCCCTGTAAGTACACTAATTACAGTGTAACACTTTTTCCAACATGACATTAGCACTACTACATATCAATTTCTGGTTTTCATCGTAATGCCATCAAAAATAATTTTTGTTTTTATGTTGCCAAACCAAGTTATATACTTTTTTTCATGATTGTTTCTAAAGTTTTCTAGTTTAGTTCAGTTATTTTTTACAATCTTTTCTCATTTTTTTCTCATACTGTTTCAGAACAACCTCCATCTGAAAGAACCACTGGTCCCTTTCCTCTTTAATTCAAATACTTGGCTCTTTTTGAAAAATATACAACGATTACATTACACTAGGTCTTTTAACCAAACTAAAGGAAGCAGACAACCTTTCTTGAAGATCAAATACAGGAATTATCATTTCTGCACGACAGAGTCCTGGAACCGAGTATGTTGCCATAGCAACATCAAATTATACACCGTCTGGTGTATTTGTTTGGGTGTAACAAGCTTGGCAAGTTTAAAGTACCTTGTCCAATTATTACCAGAGATATTCTTAATTTTGTGTTTTGAGCCTTAACCTTCTCACCTTGCATCCCGAAGAAGCCAAACAAGCTAAAGATGTAAATAGTTTTAAAGGAATTATTAAATAACAATGCATGCATATAATTTATCTTTTCGCATGTAACCATTCATTGATATGTTTAATTTTGTAGTTATTAGCTAGCACGGCTCTCTGGGGAACATTAAAGGACGAAGGAGAGGCCGAGGTTAAATAAAGCTTTACAATACATTACAGTACAGTGCAGTAATAAAAGTACGGTACGGTACAGTAATAAAAGTACGGTATGGTACAGTAATAAAAGTACGGTACGGTACAGTAATAAAAGTACGGTACGGTACAGTAATAAAAGTACGGCACGGCACGGCACGGCACATTCCATCGCATCGCATCGCATCGCATCGCATTGCATTGCATTGCATTAAAATATTCATTTACCTTTGGCCACTTACCGTTAAAGGACTACTCAAAAGATGCGTTTGTGCTAAATATTAGACCCTATTTGCATGTATCAATTAAAGCCCATTTATCACCTTTCTGAGAAAAGTCTGTAGTTAGGGCCCCAAGCCGTAAAATGGTCGCACAAATCATCCTTTTTTTCGCATGTCTGTGGAAAGTACGTAGTTTGGGCAACTTGTTTTAAAATGATTGCTCAAAGGATGTGTTTCGACTGAATATTGGACCCCATTCACATAGATCGAATGAAGTACGTTTTTCTGCCAAAAAGTCTGTATTTTGGGCCACATGCCGTAAAATGGTTGCGCAGAGTAAACCTTTTGGCTAAATATTGGACTCATTCGCATGGATCAGTGGAATTCCATTTTCGCCTTTTTGCGAAAAAGTCTGTAGTTTAAGCCAATGGTCGTAAAATGGTTGCACAAAGCACGGGGTTTGGCAAAATATAGGACTCGTTCACATAGAGCAATTGAAGTCCATTTTTCGCCTTTCTGCGAAAAAGTCTGTAGTTTTGGCCAATGGTCGTGAAATGGTTGCACAAAGCATTCGTTTTGGCTAAATATTGGACTCATTCGCATAGATCGATTTCAGTCTAGTTTTCGCCCCAAGTTCTGCGAAAAATTCTGAGGTTTGGGCCACATGCCGTAAAAAGGTTGCACAAAGAATACGTTTGCTAAATATTGGACTCATTCCCATAGATCAATGAAAGTCCATATTTCGCCTTTCGCGCGAGAGAGTCTGTAGTTTGGGCCACATGCCGTAAAAAGGTTGCACAAAGCATGGGTTCTGGCAAAATATAGGACTCATCGGCATAGATCGATTTCAGTCCAGTTTTCGCCATTCTGCGAAAAAGTCTAAAGTTTGGGCTACATACCGTAAAATGGTTGTACAAGGTATACGTTTCTGCTAAATATTGGACTCCAATTGAATTCCATTTTTCGCCTCTCTGCGAAAGAGTCTTTAGTTTGGGCCACATGCCGTAAAATGGTTGCACAAAGCATGGGTTTTGGCAAAATATAGGACTCATTCGCATAGATCGATTTAAGTCCAGTTTTCTCCATTCTGCGAAAAAGTCTGAGGTTTGGGCCACATGCCGTAAAATGGTTGCACAAAGCATACGTTTTTGCTAAATATTGGTCTCATTCGCATTGATCGATTTCAGTCCATTTTTCGGCATTCTGCGAAAAAGTCTGTAGGTTGAGCCTCATGCCGTCAAATGGTTGGACAAAGCATCGGTCTTGGCAAAGTACAGGACTCATTCGGATAGATCAATTTCAGTCCATTTTTCGCCTTTCTGCGAAAAAGTCTGAGGTTTGGGCCACATGCCGTAAAATGGTTGCACAAAGCATACGTTTTTGCTAAATATTGGTCTCATTCGCATTGATCGATTTCAGTCCATTTTTCGGCATTCTGCGAAAAAGTCTGTAGGTTGAGCCTCATGCCGTCAAATGGTTGGACAAAGCATCGGTTTTGGCAAAGTACAGGACTCATTCGGATAGATCAATTTCAGTCCATTTTTCGCCTTTCTGCGAAAAAGTCTGAGGTTTGGGCCACATGCCGTAAAATGGTTGCACAAAGCATACGTTTCTGCTAGATATTGGACTCGTTCGCATGATCGATCTCAGTCCATTTTTCGCCTTTCTGCGAAAAATGGTTGCACAGGGCATACGTTTTCGCAAAATATTGGCCACATTCGCATTTATCGATTTCAGTACATTTTTCGGCATTGTGCGAAAAAGTCGGAGGTTTGGGCCACATGCCGTCAAATGGCTGCACAAAGCATACGTTTTCGCTAAATATTGGCCACATTCGCATTTATCGATTTCATTCCAGTTTTCGCCATTCTGCGGAAAAGTCTGAAGTTTGGGCTACATGCCGTAAAATGGTTACACAAGGCATACGTTTTTGGTAAATATTGGCCTCATTCGCATAGATCGATTTCAGTCCATTTTTCAGCATTGTGCGAAAAAGTCGGAGGTTTGGGCCACATGCCGTCAAATGGCTGCACAAAGCATACGTTTTCGCTAAATATTGGACTCATTCGCATAGATCAATTGAAGTCCATTTTTTATCTTTCTAAGAAAAAGTCTGCAGTTTGGGCCACATGCCGTAAAATGGCTGCACAAAGCATGGGTTTTGGCGAAATATTGGCCTCATTCGCATAGATCGATTTCAGTCCAGTTTTCGCCGACTTCGCCATTCTGCGAAAAAGTCTGAAGTTTGGGCTACATGCCGTAAAATGGTTGCACAAAGCATACGTTTTTGCTAAATATTGGACTCGTTCGCATGATCGATCTCAGTCCATTTTTAGCCTTTCTGCGAAAAATGCCGTAAAATGGTTGCACAGGGCTTACGTTTTCGCTAAATATTGGCCACATTCGCATTTATCGATTTCATTCCAGTTTTCGCCATTCTGCGGAAAAGTCTGAAGTTTGGGCTACATGCCGTAAAATGGTTACACAAGGCATACGTTTTTGGTAAATATTGGCCTCATTCGCATAGATCGATTTCAGTCCATTTTTCAGCATTGTGCGAAAAAGTCGGAGGTTTGGGCCACATGCTGTCAAATGGCTGCACAAAGCATACGTTTTCGCTAAATATTGGACTCATTCGCATAGATCAACTGAAGTCCATTGTTCGCCTTTCTGAGAGAAGGTCTGTAGTTTGGGCCAATGGTCGTAAAATGGTTGCACAAAGCATTCGTTTTGGCTAAATATTGGACTCATTCAAATAGATCGATTTTAGTCCAGTTTTCGCCAAGTTCTGCGAAAAAGTCTGAGGTTTGGGCCACATGCCGTAAAATGGTTCCACAAAGTATACCTTTTTGCTAAATATTGGACTCGTTCGAATAGATCAATTGAAGTCCATTTTTCGCCTTTATGCGAAAGAGTCTGTAGTTTGGGCCACATGCCGTAAAATGGTTACACAAAGCATCGGTTTTGGCCAAAAATAGGACTCATTCGCATAGATCGATTTCAGTCCAGTTTTCTCCATTCTGCGAGAAAGTCAGGTTTGGTTCACATGCCGTAAAATGGTTGCACAAAGCATACGTTTTTGCTAAATATTGGACTCGTTTGCATGAACGATTTGGGTCCATTTTTCGCCTTTCTGCGAAAACGTCTGTAGTTTGGGCTACATGCCGTAAAATGGTTGCACAAAGCATACGTTTTTGCTAAATATTGGACTCGTTCGCATAGATCGATTTCAGTCCATTTTTCGCCTTTCTGCAAAAAAGTCTGAAGTTTGGGCTACATGCCGTAAAATGGTTGTGCAAAGCCTGCGTTTTGGCTATTTCTGTGAAAAAGTCCGCTTTTTGGGCCACATGCCACAAAATGAATGCAGAAATGATGCGTTTGGCTTAAAATTGGACCCCATTCGCATGCATTGATTAAAATGCATTTTTCACATTTGTCCGTGGAAAAATCCGTGGTTTGCGCCACTTTTTTTTAGAATGATTGCAAAAAGGATGTGTTTTGCCTAAACATCGATTGAAGTCAGAGATCGATTGAAGTCAGTTTCTATCATTTCAGCCAAAAAGTCTGTAGTTTGGGCCACACGCCGTAACAAGTGATAGCAAAAAAGAAGCGTTTTGGCAAAACATTGAACTCATTCTCATACATTGATTGAATTCAATTTTTCATATTTCTGCGAAAAAGCTCACAGATTAGCCCACCTACCGTAAAACGATTTCACAAGCATGCGTTTTGGCTTATTATTGTAAACATGGTATCCCAAAATGTCGTGAATCCAAAGCTGACGTATGCACAAATAGCAATCTTGGCGAATTCCTATTCTGATTATGTATCGTGATGACTCAATTTAGCGTCCTCCTTTCAACTTGCGCCCCTGTTCGAATGTGTTTTTGTTAATAAGCTCCCCTATTCCAATAAGCACTCCCTATTCTAGTAAGCGCCCACATCAAAACAAGCGCTGCTATTCTAATAAGCGTCATTCCTTTAAGGATCCTTATTCAGTTCACGCGACAAGGATCCTTTCCACGGGATCATAGAAGGGAAGCTGTCTACAGAACAGCACAACAAAGGCAAACCGGCGTCCTATAGTTGACTGGCCCCGGTACCACCTATGCAAACTTAGTTTGCATTGGTTATTATCATTATTAACTCCCTTGGGATTGTATGAATATCCTATATAATAGATTGCATTGTACCACACCCTGTCAATGCACTTGAGACCGCAATCTGAAGTCATGTTTAGCTTCCCACCCTCGAGTAAGTCGGGTTGAACCTGTTTTGACACCTTTCCTCGGTCTGGTCTTGGCGCGTCCCAGGCCAGAGGGACTCCCCATACCTTAACTACATCTCATGAAAAACAATACAAAGGGGGGAATATTACACTTTGTGCGGCCTTCGAACCAGCCGGAAGAGACATTTCAACACACCAGGTAAACAAAATGCGATTCCGAATTTATCTTGATATTTTCATCTGTTTCAAATATCAAAATTTCATCAGGCAAACAAAAAATATACATCCGCCATTACAAATGAGCAACACATTTTCTGTGCAATTAATTTGGGAGCCTCAGAGTGATATTTGCCGAGTCAAACTTGACACTAGGAAACTTTAAATAGACAGCGTAAAGCAAAACGTACTCCCGTACATACTATCTATGGGGTGTCAGTTGCTGTGAAGGGTGTGGCGCAGTGAATCAGTTTTTTGATCTGAATATGATTTCATTTACTTGGACACTGTCCAGTGGACTGATCAGTAGCCCTGCTGGAATTAATTAACCGAATGAAAAGAACGGTACAGAATAGAAACTTCAATTTAAATTGAATTTCATGTTACCGATGCACACGCACATAGATATGCACGTAATTGTAACAAAGATTTAGTGGACAAAAGCAAGTTTGGGGTAGCCGGTAGGAAAAGAACGGTTGCAAAATTCATCGTATCTTGTTCTAAAACACAATAAAGGGTTTCAGATTCCTAGTAGTACACCCCCGCCCAAACAGTTCTCGAGTATTCCTTCCTACCAACTAAAAAATAAAACATTGTTTAAGCCTTCAGAATGAACATTCAAATCATTTCCTCAGGAATTACAGAAGATTTGAAAAAACGGGTATATTTCTGCTTCAAAAAATTATGGACTAAATAGCTGCAAACAATGTTAATTTGTGATTGCTTCCAACACTTCCAACTTCCCTTGGGTTGGATATTACGCGGTTCTTACTTAAACGAATTTAAAGATAGAGAATGCACACAACACTCCTCAGCTACCAACATAAACGTTTTAATATCGTTATTATTTCCTATTGGAATGCCTTTAGAACCTACAACACTTTCTAGAGTTTAGGTAAAGCGTTTGACATGTTCAGCTTCTAAACTGAAACGTTTCTTCGACTTTTCAATAGGAAGAACTGTTGCCATTGTTGCTTTAATACATGTGACTTTTGTTTTCTGAAGAATTTTACACTAACTTTAACTGAAACTGGTACAGTTAGCCTTATGTAATTACTGCACCTGATTATACAGTTTGCTCATAAACATTCGAATCATGTGAAATTTTACTTTGTTCGAGAGAGATTTCCCATTGGTAAAAAAAATAAATTGCATGTCTAGTTTTAACCGGTGCATCAGTTTTATTATCTCGGTGTTGGAGCTTTTTATCTCAAAATAAATGTTTGTAGTGATTTGTTGTCGAGGCGATTTACATTTTTTCCTGGCGCAACTGCACTCGTCATGAAGCCAAATTTGGGATTTTGTTCAGAGGTTTTGTGTTTTACAATTTGCAACGATTGCTCTGCGTGCAGCAGTTTCTTAAATGCATGTTCGCAAATTTCTCAACAATGACATTGACATGCTCGAAATAAAAAAATAAATTCATTTCAGTTGCTTTAAATTTAGTACAGACTGAAGTGAAAGAATCCTGAGTCTGAGGACCATGTAAACTGACTTGGAAGGCTGAGGAGTTGATCTTCAAAACCTTCCTCATCGCACTACATGCTACCACTCCGGTATAGGCGAGGCTCCTATTGAAAAACTGAGCTTTGGGTTTTGGAACACATACGTTTATCTGGCAGCCTCTAGTTTCATAATGGTTGATATCTCTAACTGGTGTAAAGTTACGTGCCAGTTTCCGTTAATTAACGAAGGTGACAGAAAAGATGGTCTGCTTGTTCTTAAGCCTCTGCAGCTTCGAGGAGACAAACAAATTTCTACTTGACCTTTAAAGCAAACTTAAGTTTATTGAGTGGATCCCCAAGGATACACATAAGGGGTCATAAAGACTTAGCCCTAACAACATAATAAGTAGAAGAGGGACATGGTGGTATAAAATTGGCTGAAATTATATTAGATTAACTGAAATTAAACCTAATTTGTTTATTGAATGCAAAACAGACTTACAAAGGGAAAAAAGCATAAATTATAACAAAAATATTAAGAAAACTTAAATTCAACAACAGAACAATCCCAATTATTACATTACTTGCGAAAAATTTTGGACGGTGTTAATTTCGAACAAAAAAAGTGTCTGAAAATAAACCGTCTGAATTTTTTAAGCGTCCCAAATTTAAAACGTCTGAAAATTTTACAGTATAGCAAACCACGCTGGTAAGCCGAAACAAACCTGATATGATGACAGGAATAGTGAAGGCTGTCACTAAGAAGCTAGAACCAGAAGATCCTTTCCAAATTCTTGTCGTAGACTATTAAACCACTTTGAGCTCCAAAGCTCAAAAACTCTAGATGAGACACTGATTGAAATACTCACATATATCTACATGACAAAATTTGTGTTATTTTCTCATCGTTATATCCGTTAACCCTTAAGGGTGCAGAAAAACAATTTTAAGGCACGTTTTCGCAGCGTTATTCAACGTTTGTTGGCTTAAAAATTGCTTTAGCAATGTTTCAGTGAAGTGTCCGAAATCTTTGTCCAAAATGAGAAAAAATGTGTCCGAAAATTAACCATCTGAAATAAAACGTTGAAATTTAAACCTCCGAAAATTTTTGCACGTAATGTAAGTACTATATAGTTGACAACAAAATTGATAGTGACCTCATGGCTTAATAAAGACTACTAACATTATTGCATTAGAAAAAGTACATCTCAAAGTACTACTCATCCTAGACTAAGTATGTCATGAGACAAAGTAAACAGTGTTTATCTTGACTCACACCTGTTACATTTTTGGACTCTTGGTGCAGAGCACTTTAGCATTGATTCAAATAAATGGGTCCTCGAAGCTTGCCAATTTGCATTAATTGACTCCATTCTTTTTCCCCAATCATTCGCTTGGGAGTCTCTAAGGTCTGTTCAACCATGAAGAAGGTCGTCTGCTTCATTTAGAAGAAATTCATAATAACCTAACAAGGAAAAGATAAAAATTAAAAATAAAATGATATGCAGCCAAAATTAGGTGGAATGTGTGATACAGCAGATTGGGTGAAATAATATAGGTGGCTGTGGTTGATGTTGTTGAATATATATGTTGTTGTGGCGATGTTGCTGTGGTTGAAATAAGGGTGATACATAGCACAATTACATTACTATATGTCAAAAGCCAGTGGGCAATAAAGTTAGTACATTATAAGGTAAAATATATAAACAATGAAGTGGCATTGATGGTGAAAAAAAGGTTATTCCAGTTTTTGCGTGTGATTTGTTGGGCAAGACTTCACAGAAATTCATTTCTTCAAATTAATAAACGACAACAACAATTATTTTACATATACCCACGCGGCAATGTAATATCATCTATAAATATGCATAAACTGATTTGACCGGGTTCTGGCTGTTCAGTTGCAGCAAATGTTAAACTAAACTTATACCCAACTAACGATATAACTAACAATTTTTTGATTAATACCATCTGAATCCTGGTCTACGCACTGTTCTATGAAAGGCTCACAAGAATCATGCATTTCTTCATCAAGGCCAGTGTCATTTGTACTCTTAGCTCCTAAAAATGCAGTAAAAAGAATTCAGGAAATGTACAATATATGCGTAAAAAAAGCCCAAGTCACTAAACGCGAAAAGAAAGAGAACACTTTATGACTTTACACGAGGCTAAAACGTCTGGAAACAGTACCAGTACCTACGTACCCTGGCTTTTCCTATTTGGTCTGTATTTCGATTTATAAACTCGTCGGCCAGTTAGAGGATCTCGCCGAAATTCCATGATTGTAGCCTTCTTTTTGGTTTTCTTAACGGCATTTTGATCCAAAAGTTTAGCAAGACCGGCAATAATATCCGCAGATGACTCTTTAATTCCCTTTTTCTTTGGCCTTTTCCTAGATCTGCTCTCATCTTGATCCGCCATTTTGATTCCTTGGGATCCACGCCTCCTTAGCATTGCCTCTTGTTTTACTGATTATTGGTAAAACAAGACTCTGAGCCAGTTACTGATTATTGGTAATTCTAGAATGAGGACATGTTGAGAGTTTCGAGTCCAAAGATAAGAAATTTCCAAACCTGAATAACACAGCTGCAACACAGCATCTTACAATGTGTTCGAATATATTTGAATTGAAAGCAGAGTAATTTCCCAACAGCGTCATGAAATTAAAATTTGGTTTCATCCGGTAATGAGTCAAAAAAGACTAGATCCATTTTACTTTTCGCCAATTTTTCACAATATGTGAGGTAGAAAATGAAAAAAAAAAAAAAAATTGAAAAGTCCTTTCTAATAATTTGAAATAAGGAGAGTTATCTCAAACTAAAACTGCTCGAGAAGAAGTTCATTTTTCATTTCATTATTGGAATCACTGAATTTAGTTGTCAAAATAGTGGGTTTAGAAAGAGAAAAAGACTGATCTATAAATGAAGCATGCCGCTGAAATCTGAAATCTAACCGATTGACTTATTTTAGTATTTCATTTTTATTGAATAAATTTCACCGCCGAGAACCAATCAGAATGTAATAACATGATGGGTGTTCTATTTGGAACAATGGAATATCAGTTTATGTGTTCATCTTGAAAGGCGTGGGGAAATAGTTAGAGACGACGAGAGCAATTGACAAATGCGTTTCTATTTGGCAATACGATTTATGAAATTTCTAACATGCATTTGAACTGATAGGTCACTCCTTGTTTTTTTTTTCTTTGTGCGCGGCAAAAATGAAAGAGCGCAAGCAGATTGATCAAAACTGTTACGCAAGAAACGACAGCTCCTTATTTTCTTTGATAGAAGGTAGACCAAGATTGTAGTTCAGGTTATAATAAAATTGTATCCCAGCTATAAAAATTTCAGAGACATCACCCCATTCAGGCTCCTTTAATTTTTATTTCGACTAAAAACGGGTTTACAGTTTTTGAGGACAGAATTTAGACGCCCTTTAAAGTTTTACATGATGTTGGTAAATACTCGCTGCTCGCTTAGGACTAGTTTCGATTTTTAGCCCGAAGCAAATTGGATTACTGTTCCCTTTCAAGCATGTATTAATCTTTTTATTCCTAAATTATATCTTTTAAAAGCCAAAACGCGGGAATTACTTTACGCGTTTGCAACCTTTCCATCGCGCCTTCTTGCCCCTTAGGCTTGAGGATGATTTTGGCCTGACTCAAACGGCGGCTCCTTTTCAGCTTTTTTCTTCATCACACGTGTGCGGTAGATCAAAACGCCAACAGCGAAGATCATAAGCAGCACCATGACGCTGCCCAGAGTAGCAAAGACAATCAAGTGGCTTTCTCCATTTTGCGAACGTACTGCCTCCGTGATTGTGCCCGCCTGCTGCTTACTCACATCGCCTCCCAAGTTGGGGAACTCTCTCTCAACTATGGTCGCATATCTCCTGTTGACATGACTGTGCACGAACTCTTCCATAACAGTTTCAAACTCCTGGCACTCGCCTTCTCGTGTGCACTGCAGCAGCTGTTGGCAAATTTGGGGAAGCTGCTCTAGCCAGCTGGGCACCTTTGCAGTCTTGTTGTCATGGTATGCGGAGGTGTCAAACCAGAAGTAGCCTGTACGATTGAAGACACCTCGTATAGCTTGCATCAAGGTAAAATATTCGCTCAAGCTCAGTACAGAGCGCGGGCAGAAAGCGGTGCTGATGGGGGTAAAGGCCTTACCATAGTTGTTCACCATTGCATCGCAGTCAGTGGCAAGTGTGTACACTGGGCCGTTCTTAACGTCTCCCCTCTTGCCGTACGGGTGGACATTATAAAGCCCTAGGACCATGTGGTCTTCAGTGAACCCATCGTGAGTGGTCTTGTTCTGGCCGCCTGCTGAAGGGAAGACTGCTTCCACCTTGCACCATGAAGCCTCGTGCATGGAATCTGTGATTTGAATTCCTCGGATTAAGTCCCCGTTGGAAAGATCTTTGACCCTGACGTCTTTTACTCGACCGTCAGAATCCTTCTTTGGAACCATCATGTCAGCAGAAACACAGGCATCACCACCTAATGTTGGTGGGATAGAGGTATTGACTTCCTCCTCCTCTTCCTCCTCTTCCTCCTCTTCCTCCTCTTCCTCCTCTTCCTCCTCTTCCTCCTCTTCCTCCTCTGCGCGTACCTCAGCTCTGAACGCCATGACGCAAAGCCCCAGCAAGAGATACAGGATCAAACGAGACATCTTGTTCCAGTCCTGCAAATCTACAAGGAAAAGACGAATGAATAAAGGGATTAAATTTCTAAAAAAACTGTTCCAGTCCTGCAAATCTACAAGGAAAAGACAAATGAATAAAGGGGGTAAATTTCTGAAATAAAACTGTGGCGCTGCGTCAGTGGGGGAGTATAACAGGGTAATTTGGTATTATCAACTGTACATAAGCCACCCTTAAAAAAGTTTCAAACCTGACGTTTCGAGCGTTAGGCCTTCGTCGATCAGAGCGAATGGAGGAATTGTGGTTTGCGAGTGTGTTTATATGCAGAAAAGGAAGGGAACACTAACGTATAACTTTTTTGCAATTAGTGCAAGTTATGCAACTGATGACATTGGCGGAGGCGCAAGTGAAGTGATTAGTAACATTAATGATTAGTTTGGGTCCCGATATTTTCTCAACGTTATGAATTAAAGGACAATTTTTATCATCGTGCGCAAGTGCGTTTGAAAGTTCCAAAACTTTGAAGAAAATGCAAAAATGAAAATGATGATAGAAGTGGTGAACTTGAAACTCTTGATCAATATTGAGGCGTCCTACAGGAAGTAGACCTGAGAAATTTTATCGATCGAAAGTCAGCTGGGAACGGGAATAAATGTATGGTGAACATATTCATTTCGCCAGATCAGTCAATTCTTATATCGGTCAAGGAATATGCACAGTCTCCATTGACCATTTCACTCTAAAGTGTCCTAAATAATCAGCACTCAGTAATGACAAATGAGACCAATGTCAACTAGGGAAATCGTTGCAATCTGACATCAAATTCTCCGGAATAGCCAGCAAGGAATATCTTTTTATCGGTTTGGAAAATCAATCTCAGATTTTCTGAATTGAAGGGGCTATAAGAATGAAGAATATCAAATGAAAATTGTGGATAAGTCTATTAACTTCGTCTCGGCTGAGAAGAATAAAAACATCCATACTGGCATTCATTTCTACATTTTTACTCCAAACTTCCTGGGAAAAACGTATTCAAGTCCTGGTACTTTTTCCCTGACTCAGCGCGCTTTTATTAAGTATTTACAAGTCTGTTTTGTATTTAAACTAATTATTTTCTTTTAAATTCATGGTAAAACTTTTGTTTCCGAACTCAACCCAATTCTTTTAAATGCCATCTGTTGACGAACATATTTTGTGAGATTTTTGCGAAAACGAAAGGTCATTGAATTTTCTAGGAACAAGGAAATTAGCGATAGAAAGTTCATAAATTTTTGAGGGACGAACAAAACGAAACAAACAATAAAAAAAAAGAAGGAACCAGACGAACAAACTATTTCAGTTTTAAGTTTACAATCTACGCTTTAGAGCTGTTCACAGGGCACCTGGATATACTTTTAACAAATTACGCAACAGGCACCTATTGAATTAATGCAATCGCCACAATTTGTTGCGCGAAATATACACGATTAACTAGCGTAATGTGTGTTAAATGGAAGCAAGAAGAGGTGTTCGTACCTATTCACTCAAGAGAACTCAGTTTGTGTCAGCTGCTGAAGACATGGAATTGATCAAACTTCACAGGCTTGCTATTTTTCAAATGGAGCAACGCCTTATATAGGCGTAGACTGCGACAAATTGGCGCCTCTCCTGACCCGGGCCAATATACTTAAAGACACCGTTTGCGTGTCAACTGCTCACTAATGCCACCGCAGTCCTATATCACTACTACTTATCTACTTCGCGGTTTATAAGCGCATCAAACGGCAACATCAATCTAAATGCTAAAAAACCTGTTCCGAGTCTACTGCTTTCAAAGATTGTTTCATGGTTTAAAGTCTATTTAAACGTTAAAAAATCTAAATAGCAGAGTACCTTTACAACTATGGACAAAATGACGTCAAGAAACAAGTGTCACAGGGAACCTAGATATACTTTTAACAAATTACGCAACAGGCACCTATTGAATTAATGCAATCGTCACAATTTGTTGCGCGAAATATACACGATTAACTAGCGTAATGTGTGTTAAATGGAAGCAAGAAGAGGTGTTCGTACCTATTCACTCAAGAGAACTCAGTTTGTGTCAGCTGCTGAAGACATGGAATTGATCAAACTTCACAGGCTTGCTATTTTTCAAATGGAGCAACGCCTTATATAGGCGTAGACTGCGACAAATTGGCGCCTCTTCTGACCCGGGCCAATATACTTAAAGACACCGTTTGCGTGTCAACTGCTCACTAATGCCACCGCAGTCCTATATCACTACTTCTTATCTACCTCGCGGTTTATAAGCGCATCAAACGGCAACATCAATCTAAATGCTATTGTCCATTGTCCATTGAACGACGCGATAAAGCGAGCAACTGATTGTAACTAACATTTTATAATTTTACTTGCTAATTTGATGACATTTGCAGAACTAAAAAATATTCGGCAGGACAACAACAAGAATTGTTCACGCTCAAAGTTGTCGCGTGTGTTATGTAATATTGTTTCCCATGGTTTAGCACGAAAAATTATTTTTTCCTTGCCCGTGAGAAACTGCACGATTTTTGCACAAGCATGTGTTGAAGATCTAATTTTCTATTGTAGTGGTTGATGCTTATATTTAATTTTTGTGTTTCAACAGTTTCAATACTGGAGCGCGTGATTAATAAAACCAAACCGTCCTTTTATGCAAATTTGTGTTTATTTAATTAGCTTCGAAGAAATTTTCTTAGCGGTTTTAACATGTATGTGGTTAATTTATAACAGGATTTCATGATATCACAAGTTCGCCAAAATAGAGTACGTGACTGCTAAATATAGTAACTCGCTTCGCCACCCGTGCCCGGTGAAGTGAATATTGAACGAGAGAGATTAAAGATGAAACTGTTTGGCAATTCTGCGGATTCTCTGGAACTGTAAGAAGTATACAACGCTACTCTTTCAAAACTTCACGGATTAGTAAAGATTGTCATTCAGCAATGGTTTCCTCGGCCAGAATAATTAATAATTAATCAATTAATTATTAATTAATTAATTAATCAATTCGGGCGACCAACCTGGAAGGCTGGGCGACCTACTTGTCATGGTTAGGCGCCCGAAGGGCGCCCTGAAAATTTTCCTAGAGCACAGCCTTGATATTTATTACTTTTAACACCTGGCCTTTTGAAGAACTAAGTCAGTTAAACATGAGTTTTTGAAGAAACTTTCTAGGGGAGTAATGATTTCAGCTACGTGTTTTTTTTTCCATTTGTTTGTCGGTCAAATAGTTACACTTATTTTTTCCATTAAAGCACTTTGGTTCCGAGTATGTTTTTCGTAAAGCAAATATCCGCACCAGCTCAAGTAGTTTTAAACGAAGTATATTATAAACAAGCCTATTTTGCAAGGGTTGGGTTGATATTAAAAAAAAAAAAAAAACATCGTTAGTTTCTATTGGTTGATTGATCTAGGTAAAATCAATTTATACCCTTTTAGAAAAGCCCATCGGCCAAGATTGTAGTTTGTTATCTCGAGGTGGCAATATGAACCCTTCTGTAATGCTCTTGTTATGAACACTTGAGGAATTTTTTAAATTCATAATAATCAAGCTTGGTGGTCAAAGTTAAAGTTTAACAGTTACCGCAAAAAAAATCATGTTCAATCGATCGGAAAACCAGTTCTGAATCTTGGAAACGTAGCATCATCCGAAGATTGCTGGCATTTTTTCAGTAGGAGAATCTAAAGTTTTCCCGTTATTTTTAAGTCGGTGAATCAGAGTATACACTCCATTCTCCAACAGACTTCTTTTACACCAGCAAAAACGAGATTGTTCAGAGAAGGGTGTAATATTGGGCGGTATAACGTTACGAACCAAAACACCAGAAGGGGGCAAAAAGTGCAGTCATACCTCACACTCCACAACCTAAAGGTTTGCTAAGTGTGTGCTAAGGATATTGTAAGGTACTATTTACGCCGAAGAATTTTTGTATAAGTAAAGATGACTTTGTTTTGTGCCCGAGCGATGTTAATTTTCACGGCAACAGAAATAACAAACTCAATCAAAATAATAACAAACTTGAAAAACACTTTCTTATACTACTGCTGATGAAATTGAAAAATAAGAATGAAATTAAAATAGTAAAATATGTTACCCCAATATGTTGCCCCAACTCGGGGTTTTATAACAGCACATTTTGAGCTTTGAAGAGAAATTCACAACAAGGCAACCGAGTATTTTTGGAGAACGACTTGTTGAGTGTCTTTTACGGCACGAAAATGCTATCAAGTTTGTTACAACCTCTATGTCTTGTTACTTCAAAATATTCTCACGATCTAAGTGAAGTGTTTTCGATCGAAGAAAAACAAAAAAAGTAAGTAGGTGATTGCACGGTCTGTTGACTTGTTTTCAAGTTTCTTTTAAGAGGCGAAAATGTATGCAGCCAAGACTCAATCATCAAATTTTGATTACTTAAACGCAATCTAGGTTACGAGAAAAAGTGAAACAAGGGCTGTTGCATTGTATTATGGAAAATCGCGGTCCTCTTCAGAATTCTCTTAAGAGTTTGTAATGAATAAAGGTGTAAGATTTCTTCTTGCAGCTCAAGGCAGGAGCTCATGAGCTCCTGCTCAGGGTGAAGAGTTAGAGTAACCCCGTGAGATTAGTATCTGCTATGACTGTTGTCGTTCAGAAATGTTGCCATGTAGACGCTTATACATGGCACAAATAATGGGCCTATTTCCAACAACGTTTTGTTAGTTAATGTAGTAATACTATCAGCATAAATTTTTAACTTGATCAATTTTGGGGTTTGAAGGGTGAAACGAAAATCACATCATCAGAACAGTAACTGAGCTGTTTTTTTACTGCGAAGTCGTTCAAATACCCTCCACTAGTCTCGTACCCAGACCTTCGACAGCCAAGCGTAGAATCTGGGAACGAGATTAACCTTCCACAACACCGTGATATGTATCACGTGTACATATACTTTCGTAAACAAATACTACAAATAGTTATTCAGGATGATACGTTATGGTGTAAGCTACGTGTTTAGGCCAACCGCTATGTGACATCAGATCTATATTTATCGAAAAAAAACCAGCGATAACGATAAAATCGAATTGAGAGCAAATTCTTTAAGTTGCAGCTGAACAGAGGGATCCTCATCTCGGTTGTCAGTAAGAATTGAATCACTCTGTCGGTAGTCGCGAGGTTAAATTCGTCGGTAGTTGTTAAATCTCAGTCAAAGTTAATTATTTATATTCGTTCCGGCGATAATTTGTGTGCTCGAGCATCGGACGCTGTTTAGGAAATAAGCTTCGGCCATTAAGCAAGTTTAATGACAGAAAAATTCCGTAATTAACAGAATCTAAAATTTAAAGAGGCTACCTCCTAAGCTAGATTGCTTCTTCTATCTGAATAAAAATATTGATGATGTCGCACCACGTCGGTTCTTGGTAAGTATAAACGGTACTTTTTTTTTTTTTGTCAGTTATATTTTTCGCCCTTTGCCTTAGTCGATTAACCCCATTTAGACCCTCCTGAAATGACTGAGGTGATCACTGGAGGAAAGAAAACTTATTAGGGCAAGGCATTCGTAAGGAAAGAGGCGTTTAGCAAGAATTACTGGTTATGTTACGCGGGGTATGGGATATTTCTACCGCTGATATTGCCACCCGTTTCTAGAGAAAACATTATTAAAAGAGAGATGAAAGAAAAAAAAAAGGAGGAAACAACGTTACATAATTTTTATCTTGAAGACAAGTACTTAGTCCTGCTGCAAATGAAGTTTTGGGCAGTATTGATTAAAATCTGTTCTAGAGTTCTCACTGATGACAGAAATCTGCAAACTATACCCCAATTTTTGGTTACAGTTTTGGATAGGTTTCTTAGATTGAACCCAGTTTTGTATAAACTCCCTCCATGCATTTTAATAGCAAATAAGGACACTTGCTGGGATTGGAATAAATGTAAATATGTTTTTCTGTGCCGCATTTGGCCAGGTCTCACGAGTGCGTGAGTCAGTATTTACCTTTAAATCAAGAACTAGAAGTTTCTTATAACAATGATTCTACGATGAAACTGAGGGGTCTGACGTTGTCATAATTTTCAAAAGAACAAACAATAAAAGCAAAGAGGAAAAAAAATGTTTTTTGCACGAACAAGATAAGACATGTTTCGTTGCAGAATGACTACTCGAGGGATCATCATAGAAATTACATTACTCTTAGCTTTCTTCTCTTCTGTACATCTCTCTTAAATTAATAGAGATATTTAACCTAAAATTCAAACATGGGAGTGGGAAAATCGTGTCAAGAGATCTTTTACGTGATTATTTTTTTTTTCCAGAGCACGAAGTATAAATAAGAAAATAATTATTGCCCTCTTTAGCAACGTAATTTGCATCAAAAAAGAGGTATCGGTAATGTATTACTGACTAGTAACAGAAAGAGATATTGACACATAGAGATGTTTTCATTTCATCACCAACAGCGACACACGAAAAACTTGTCTGAATTTATCTCGGCGCTTAAGGAGACATAAATTTTATGCACTGGTCAATGCCATATTCCCTAGTTTTTAGGAACTGAAGTGAGACAGAAAGTTGAGAAATACTTATACGTTATCTGATGTTTGATTGATTAGCAGCAATTTGTAAATTACTTTCCCAATAAATAATGTACGTCTCTTCTCTTTTTTTACATTTTATTTAAAAATTTTTGTGCTCGATAAGCTGTGCAGCTTGTTAAATAGATGTCTGCAGGTAAATTATAGAGCAATCTGTAATTAAAAGTTAAGCTTTCCTCTGAAAAATCACTAACGAACGTGGTAGAGTTTATTTTGATATTTCCATCCATTAATTGCCTTGTTTGAAAGCCCTAAGCACTCTGAAAAACTCTCAGATCTATAAAATCACCTTTCCAAATGAGATAGCGAAAAGGTGTAAGGCTTCATCGCCTGAAGATGGGTTTTAATGATCTATGTGAATGACTGGTAATTAAATACAAAAATTTAAATACGAAATAAAAGGAGTTGCTCTTAAGTGCTCTCGTCAAGACTTTGTGAGGCACTGCATGAGACGTTATCTTTTCTTGCAAACAACGATTCCCTCACTTCAGTACTTCACTTTTTTTTTCGTTGGAGATTTAGGTTTAAGGTATAAACGTGGAGAAACACTCTATATAGGCGTTTTAGTTTAGAAGATATCGGACGAAAATGCCTTTTCCTAAAAACAGCAAAGAGCAGGATTATGCAGTCAACAGCAGTACAAATGTTGCGCCACCTTGGCAAGATGCCAACCCAGCGACAAAACCTGTTAAAATTGCTACTCTGGTCGTCATATTAATTGTAAGTCTGGCTAGCAACCTTTTGCTGATCTTGGTCGTGCGTAGAAACGTGAACAAACGGATGCGAACACCGAATAATTATTTTATTCTGAACATGGCTTTTTCAGATATTTTGCTAGTTTTGTATGTAGTTCCTCAGTACATAACCATGACAGCGTGTGACATGCAATGGCTTATCGATGGAATAGCAGGAAACATTTTGTGCCGATTTTCGTTCTTTATCGGTCAAATGCCAATGTTGGTCTCTACTGGAAGTCTTTTTTTCATTACACTGGATCGGTTTTTCCTTGTTTTTTTCCCATTGAGGAAGATAATCACACTGCACACTGCTCGTCGTATAATGGCTGCCGTGTGGACCTTTGCCCTCCTGCTTGCAGCCCCTTTGCTCGCCATGTCAAGATTGACTGAAATTCGATCCGGAATGTTTTTTTGCACCGTCGATTTTTCTCTTGTCATATTCGTCATCAACTATTTTTTGTTTTGTTATTTTTTCATAATAGCGATACCAATTCTTACGATCATCATTATGTATATCGCCATTGGATTCAAAATCAAACAAGGGATATCCCCCGGAAACCAGCTGCCCTCGCATCAGGAAAGACGCGAACGAGTAACTCACAAGGTTCTGGTTATGCTCGTCGCTATAGTAGTTGCCTTGATCGTTTTTCGTTTTCCATTAATACTTTTACTGATAGCTTGTTTTACAGGCTCAATCAGTATCTGCAGCAGTTTTAATCTCCTTTTCGCAGCATGGCTTTTAACGTTCGCCAACACTGGCGTTAATCCGCTGATTTATTTCATCTTTAACGAGCAATTTCGCCATGGGGCAATTCTCATTCTACAAGAGGTCGGTCGGTGTTGCTTCAAGGGGACAAATGAGGTGCACGCCATCCAACCTGGTGCTCACCAAACGACCGGCTCTCTTAAGCATGAAACTGTCCAGTTTGACGAGCGAAAACAACTGGGAGAAAAACACCATTGATGATTATCACATTTCCTTGATTAAGGCGACGAATGACACTTAAAAACTTCAATAAGACTTTTAAATGCTCTTTAATTCACGAATCTGTTAATTTTCGTAGCTATTCTATACTGCTTTTAATGGAGCAACCTCGCTGTTAACACCATATCTAACTCAGAATAACGACATATTATGACTGCAATCAATAGCTATCGTACATTTCCGGTGATAAATTAGAACTTCTTGAGAGAATATACAAATTACAAGGTTAACTATTTAGTGTTAGTAAAGCTAGATAGATCATGAATCGTCCACAGAGTAACTGTTTCTTTAATTTTAACGCAAATGAAGATTTTGCATCAACGTTCAATTTAGAGCTTAGGCTTGAAATTTCTCCTTAAAAATAAGCGAGGCAGTTGCTTGTTTTAAGTTTGGAAAAAACCCTGAGCTTAATTGGTGCACTATAAAGCAAACAGAGCTGCGTAATACTAGTCTCTCCTGAAAACATTGAAAACCAAAGAGCGTACTAACAACAGCTAACTATCTTGCCACATTAAAGGTGACTCAAGATCATTCGACCTCATCACGTTTAGAGACTAACAGTAAGACAATCTTCATCTTCTCGATCCGAGTTCCGATCCCCGTTCGGCAAGCACTCATCCCCTAACTTTAGACGTTATCTTCCGATTTCGGACGCCAGTATTCGACTTTAGACACTAGTTTCCCAATTATAGACACTGTCCGATTTTTGACTCCAGTGTTACATTCGTAGATACTATGATCCACTTTCATACAATAGTGTTCGATTTTGGAGAAAAGTGTGATTTTTGGACACTTACGTCCGATTTTGGACACTAGAGTCAGATGTTGGACACTAGTGACCGACTTTTTGACAATATTGTCGAATTTTAGATACTAGTATCTTAGCATGGACACCACTGTCTGGTTTTAGACCCTAGTTTCGGATTTTAGACTCTAGTATCCCATTTGAGACACCAGTCAACCAGTCAGTCAATCAGTCTGCAAGTTCAGCCAGTCAGCCAGTTATTCAGTCACTCTGTCAGGCTGCCTGTCTGTCAGTCAACAGTCAAATAGTAAGCCAATAAGTCACTGATAGATGTAGAAATCAAACCAAAATCTTGACATTAAAATCCACCAGTGATCTGATTTTTATTAAACTCTGATGGTGAGCTACCGGTCAGTATTAAGTTTATGTGTGACAAGGTACCTCCATAACGATAAAACCGAGGATTATCCATTTCGAACGAGCCGTGTGCAGAATAGAAAATAAGAAACGTTATAATTGAGCTCGATCATCAAAAACGGATGCTTTTATTTCGTCACGAGCGTTGGACAAAGAAAAAAACTGGGCTCGAGACGAAAGAGTCTGTAAATCACTCAGTCTTTCAAATTGGCGGACAGGCATCACTGAAATGTTCTTAATTGAAATTATTCGAGCCAATATAATTATTATTATCTTTTTTAAAGTTATTTAAGCTCTTAAGTGAAATTTCCTCGTAAACAGATGCCCATGGCCCTTGGGCTATATTTTATTCATGTCTCACTCCGTAACTTTGCATGTCCTGAGCCTCGTAATAAATAAATTGGACGCTTTCTTTGGCCCTCAATAAGGTAAATAAGAAACTTCCCTTTGTTCTTGCAGGTAATGTAACAAGGAAAAGTATTATGAATAATTAATTTGCATAGATAATGTTTGAAAGCGATCAGATTTACATGAATATTTTCATTGCAAGAGATTCTCGTATTCTCACAACTTCAACTACAACGTATTGATCTACATTACGCCATCTTACTTCGGGAAGGATAAGAAACTTTTCACCTACTCGTTATGGTTAGTTCATAGTCCAACTATTCCATATATCTAACTATTGCGCATATGTACATATGAGCGACAAAGCAGTTATTTTTTCAACTTCTTGAATTGAAAAAGCATTAGATTATAGCTGTTAAGAGTTGTTTAGGAGCAAAGAGCACGCAAACCTACTTCTTTCAAGATCATCACCGGATGAAGTTTTTTCCATTTTTGATGGATAACTCAGATTATCATGTTGAGTTTGAAAACCTGATCGTTACATTTTCTTAAAATCCTTCAACCAATTTTTCAAAGAAAGTAAGAGGAGGAATTAAATTTCGCTATCTTTTTATCCATAAAAGTGCTATAAAATTCTTTTATTATTGATGCACTCTTCTTTGAAATATTGATTCCAGATCAAACAGATGCATACAAGCTATTGGCCTTCAAAACTGAAGAATAAGCATCTTTAATTGAAATAAAGTTGATAAATAACAGTTGTATCATCAGTAAGGAAGTTCAAAAAGTTCATAAGAGGAAGATGTCTTTAACTGGTTCAAACTCGTGCTCTGATGTGGCTGCCCCGTCATATTTGAGCATTATCGCTGCCACCGCGGACTCCATCCTTGCCGTTACAGCCATTGTTGGTAACTTGTTGGTTCTACTTGCTGTCATTCTTGATCCAAATCGTAATCTGCGATGTCGGTTTAACTATTTCGTGGCTAATCTAGCTGCTGCTGATTTGATGATGGGATGCTTGGGACTCCCCATGTCTGTAGAATTCCACATTCGAGAGTCGCTGACTGATGAAGTCTTCCAACTTGATCACCCTCGAGATCATGTTAGGATGATTATCATTTTAATCTCGTGTACAGCCTCTATATTGAGCTTTACTGCCTTGACTATAGACAGATTTATTGCCATCAAAGATCCGCTTGGGTACAGGACCAGGATGACTACTAAACAGGCCCTCGTTGTGTCATTTCTTATATGGTTTATTTCCAGTGGACTTCCGTTTCTGTATATTTACAAGGGCTATATGAATAGTCGGTTTTTCATCGCTAACTTAGCTGTTGTAGCTACTTTCGCCGTGCTGTACCTCAATTATTTCAAAGTCTTAAGACATTTTAACGCTCAAGCTGCTAATCGGAATGCCTTGTACGATGGCCAAGGCCAAGACAACTGGGCAAAAAGGAGAGCTCTCAAATGGCAGACGAAAATTACCAAAACTTTTGTGATCATGTTATTGCTGTTTATTTGCTTCTTTTCCCCAGCAATGATTTTCATTTATATAGTCAGCTTTTGTGCAAGGTGTTCTTGTATTTTCATTCACTGGATAAGGGATTTAAACGGCATTTTATTTCGTGCAAACTCAAGTATGAACCCTTTCGTCTTTGCCTGGAGACTGAAACGCTACCGTGCCGCTTTCGTTAAAATTCTAAGATGTGGAAAAACTCTGCAAAAACATGGATTCACTTTATCAGACTTGGGTACTTCTATGAATAACTTAAGATTTGCAGTATCTGGGACCTACAAATATCACGGCAATGAGGAGACTTAGAGAAGGTTTTTTTGGAGTTGCAATGTTTACTACGAGATGCAAAAAACATAGGATAGCATACGGGATTTCTCGTCGTTTATGGAACTATGCTCCAAACATCGCAAGTGCAATTTTCTGGAATTTCAAAGAGCTGAAACATCGTTGAACCGGTCAAACTGGCCATCGCATTGGAAGTGACTCATATATGGATGCATACTGGTTTATTGTGTAAATGCAATTACTTAGTTGTGAGGAACACTCACAGGCTAGTTCTAAGGTATTACCCAGGAGATAGATTAAAATAGAATAAAACAGAATGAATAAATGTAATATAACCCAAGGTACCGCCTCTGAAAGAGCTAAGTGCTACTTGTATTAGTTACCTGTTTGTAAATTGAGTGCGGAGGATGGAAATTACTGGTTGTTTACACCTTTAAAGACAGAGGTGTCGAACGTGCTAAATTGAAATTTAATAGATATTTCCTTGATCGGGAATTCCACATAGAGTTAACCTAAGAACGAGAACATCAAAGAAGTTAAAAATATGTGAAGGGTTATTTCAAGGAAATTTCTGTACGGAATCAATTGCTATGAGGTAAGGTCGTTTTATTCGTTGTTAAGCATATCGAACAAAAGAACAGTTTTTTTGATTTGATCAATTATCAATTACTTTGTGTGCCTAGTTACGATCTTAGTTACAATACTTATCTTTTTCCTATTGGTTTGTGATCGGATCTTTTAGCGTCACCACGCGCATATAAAAGCTAAGTTAGCGTCCCTTTAAGCCAGAGTTTCGCAAGATTTCGCCTTGAACAGCAGTACCTTAGTTCTTTCGTTCTAAACCTTTGGCACAAGCGGGACCGATATGTAAGTAATTTTGTTAGTTTTATTTCAATGTGCTTAAGTTTAGTTTTTCACCTTGGGTGATAGCGCACATTTGTACTGTGTTGTACAATAGTACAACTAATTATCTTGAAATCAAAAGAGTAATTTGAAAGAACTAGACGCTCAGACAGCAACGCCCACATTTTAGTCTTTGGGCTGTTAACCAGCCGCAAGTGTTCATCGTGTAGCCGATCTTTGAATCTCGAGTAGTTTTAATTTAGCCTTTATGATTTGTTTCTGTTAATTTACGTTAATTGTTGTTATTTTAATCGCGTTATCGACATAGGCACGTCTTTGTCTTCGTGATCTGAATAAACACCGTTAACCGTCATCTTGGTTTTCGTGGTTTTACCACGACCTGTAAAATAGTCCCGACATCAGCGACACTCAGCAAACACGCCTTAGCAACACCCCTCGAAGTTTCGTCTTTCGTCGCAAGCGTCACATTCGCAATTGTAACAGCTCTCCGCAACATAATGGAAATAATTCAATATTTAACCACAAATTGTAGTTTACGAAGAAATATTTGTCTCCATGTCAAATTCACGACCACAATAAGAAAAGGAGATCCAAATTTTACCTGTAAAATAAGACTGCTAAAAGAAAGAGAAGATGATCAACTTGTTTATAATAACTTTTTACTGAACGGCCTATGGTAATATATTATTTCCATTCATTTTCCAACAGCAATATATGGAAACCCTTACAATATTTTTAGATTAGATTTATATCTATTTTTATCGTTTCACAAATTTCAGTCATTAAATGTAATACAACGGTAAAAATTATGTTAGTTGAGTTATAAAATTTCTACTCACAGTTTAAAAGTTTGGTACAAAGAATATAAAAGTAGAAATCTCGATGTGACTACATTTTTTTTTTAATGAATCTAACGTTTATTCAATCCAAACGAGCGATTCCTTAGATATAAATGGATGCGTGTGTCACAATCCCAAACTACCTTCATCCATCCCGCCACAGCTTTTGCTCGGCTTCTAAGGTAAATTATGCCCTGCGGTTATGCTTCGTCAGCTACCCTTTTACTTCGATGTGCAACACGAAAGGTGAAAAGCTCGTTTGTTTGCTTGTTGCAGATAAAAACTTACATATTAAACATGATGACTACTCAATGATGTAACAAAAAGCTTCGCTTTGCTTGCCAAAAGAATTCAGGCTCTGCGTGTAAGGAATTTTGTTCACCTCTAACACACACCCTTTTTCAACGATACATGTCTTTTTGCATCCAATTGTTTCAAAGAGATCACACCGTTGGTCACTTTGATGAGAATGACATCTTTCGAAAACGCCGTCAAAAAGACTTGAACTATTAAAGGGAAAATTTATGCCTTCCCTATTTCATGAAAAGGGGAGACTGGAAGAGATTCTTCAAAAGAGCTTGAACGGCAAATATATCTCAACATGGTTGACACAAGCAAACTATATCTTGAAGTTTACAACTGCATCTCTAAGTGCACCTTCTCCTTAACGAAGTATTACCTATCCTTTCCTATCCCACCCACCGGTTTAGAGGTTGAATAATGCATCTGAAATTAACTAACAGCTGGCAACTGACTGAGTCTACCTTACCCTATACCTTAAACGAACTTCTGGTTTTCGGGCCAATAAAACACATGAAATTGTCAGAAGTTTTGTGAAATGTATTTTGGAAGAATTAAGTAAGAGTTTAATACTCTCAAGAAAGGGGAAAATTGTGTGAGGTATGGAGAGAAATCGACGCGGCTTCAAGCTGTGGCACACGCTTTATTTTGCGCGCCTCAGCGCGGCCAAGTTATTAAAGTTCGATTGTTTTTGTTTTTGAATTGACAAGACAAGAGTTTTTGGTTGTTGTTGTTTTCTTTATCTCGCAAGAATCACCTATAAAACCTCTAAGTCGCTTCATTGCCATGTTCTTAATACTGTAAATCATCGGTTAGTCGTGGAAAAATCCAATTATAATGTGCCAAGTCAATTTTTGTTTTGCAAAGTTTTTCCACATCTTAGAATCCTGGCGATAGCAGTTCGATAACGTTTCAGTCTCCAAGCAAAGACATAAGGGTTCAGGCTTGAGTTTCCTCTAATCAAAATGCCGTTTAAATCCCTTGCCCAATGTATAAAAATACATGAACAACTTGCACAAAAGCTGATCACGTAAATGAATATCAGTGCTGGAAAAAAACAGCAAGTAAATAGCACCAACGTGATCACTAAAGTTTGGGTAATCTTCTTCTGTCGTTTAACCGCTCTCATTTTCGCCAAGTTGTCGCGGTTTTGGCCATCGTGCAAAACATCCCAAGTATCAGCTTGAACTTTAAAATGTTTCAATACTTTAAAATAATTCAGGCACAACACAGCAAAAGTAGCTATAACAGCTAGATTAGCGACAAAAAATCGACAGTTTAAATAGCCCGCGTAAAAATAAAGAAATGAAAGCCAACTTGATATGAACCAAATGAGAAAAGAAACGATGACAGCTTGTTTAGTATTCATCCTAGTCCTGTACCCTAAGGGGTCGTTTATAGCAGTGAATCTATCTATTGTCAAAGCTGCTAAGCTCAGTAATGAAGCTGTACACGAAATTAATATGATGATCCTCCTTGCATGATCCCGGGGAAGATTGCTATCGAAAGCTTCAACGTTCACCGATCGTGACTCTCGAATATGGTATTCTACCGACAGAGGGAGTCCACAGCATCCTAATATGAAATCAGCAGCAGCCAAATTGGCCACGAAATAGTTAAAGCGGGATCACAGATTACGATTTGGATCAAGTAGGAAAGCAAGAAGTACCAAGAGGTTGCCAGTGACGGCTGTAATGGTGAGGATGGAGTCCACGATAGCGGTGATAATACTCAAAAAAGTTGGGACAGGAGCATCAGAGCATGAGTATGAGCCAAGGAAAGACATCTTCCATTAACGATATTCTTCTGCAAGTCTAAAACCGAACAAACCCAGTCAATTTAGGACTTCCGTGCCTGATGATGCAGCAACTTTTGTCAGCCTTTTATTGGATTTTTGATTGTTATCCTCTTAAGTTTTACCGTCCAATAAAGTGGATGCATCATTCTGTGTTATCTAAAATTAACTGTTCAAAGATTAGTGGAGCACCATTAAATTTTGATGGTATCACAAGGAGGGAAAGAAAGAATTGAAAGTTAACTATTGTTTCAATTTCATGTACTTTATGTACTTAAAATTACTTCTCGAGTCGGCGAAAATTACACTTTCAATGAGTTCAGTTCGAACGAAACCCTTTCCTTTACCCAAGATTAAGACAACGAATTTTAAAATCATTTATCTTGAAGATATATTTGCCCGTTTTTGATTTTTGCTTGTAAAATAACAGAAAGCAGGTGTTATTGATGTTTATCGTTTCATTTGTCAAGCTTTAATGTTTTGTCCGAGCTATGTAAGAATGTGGATTAATGTTTGGGTTTTTAAAGTACTTGGACACGATGAACAGAAAAATCTGGATTCCAAGTTCTTTTTTCGGATTCAAAAGTTATGGAAAGTTAAAAAATAGGCCATAAATATAGCTTAAGTTTATCTCATCCAGCCATAAAATGCTTTGGGAAACACCACGTTCGATATTTATTTTGTTTAGTCTCCTTCGTAGCCGATCATCGAGATGTGCTTTTGAAGTGATAAGAAATAATTATTCTTCTCCTTTTTCTTTTATCTGTGAAGTTCCATAATTTCTTTGAATTATTGTTAAACTTCTTTATATTGACATTCTAATTACCTTCACCGCGCACGTGCTTTCAATAAGTTCCATTAAGAGAAATTTTCTCTAGGTTTCTAACGGGCGGCAGTTCTACAAATTTAGAGATTGCACGAATGGTAACTAAGATTTTGACACAACTTCCTCTTAAACGCCAAAACACAGAAACTAATCGTCGTCTGGTTTAGAAGTACGTGTGAATAGGGGATTAACTTGAGCTGATATATGGAAGACATTCAACTCTGCAAATCACTTCAGTTCCCTTTGTGTGGTGCTCTGTTCCGACGCTAGATTGCAGTTTTGGCAGAAATTCTTCTTAAAAACCTGAAAAGCGAAAAAAAATTGATAGGTAAAGAATTCAGTCCGTCAAAAACACCTTCTGAGGATCGTTATCTTGGTCAACCAATACCTCAGCTAAAAATTTCCCGCAAAGCGTGGTTCGCTCAGTTTTAATCCATAAAAAACCTGAAGCATGCAAAACAAGTGAGTGACAATCCATCGATTCCTTAGTGTGTGCTTAATTTTGGATGCCTCGAACCTGCGATTAACTTATTTCACATAAGGCAAAAGAGCTGATCAGAATTCTGAAGTTTATTGAACTTTTTTAAATGCAATATAATGCTAATCAAAAACTACGTAAAATCACAAATAAGTCAGCTGAAGTCCCCTTTATCCGGCGTCAAGCCATCAGAGAAAATCTGGAAAGAGAGAGCATAGATGAACATTCCAAATAAATAAATAATCAAGAAGTACATAAAAAAAATATATGCAGCGTTTGGTAATAAAGTAAGCTTAATTTGCACATTCTGCTCGGAAGTAAATAGTCCTTGCTAATCAATTTAATTTGGACTAACTAATCAGTACGCACGAAAAGCACTATTTACATATCTATGTGACATGATATACAGCTATAACGTATGTTCTCCTCAGACTGATCTTCTCACTTTTATAACTTTGAAGTATTGATTAGAATAAAATTCTTATTATGTAAATTTTTCCTTGTTACCAAATTTTGAACTTGGCAAATATCAAATCGGACGGATTTTATTGGATGAAACTTTTCCACAAACTGCTCAGTAATGCTGAGTAATAACCTGTGTATATAACTAATCCTCTGTCATTTCTATTACTTTTCTCTGATGATTCAACAAAAAAAAATCCGAACTTGAGCGAAAAGCCCCCAATAAAAAATTATATCTAAAAGGGACTAAAAAAATAAACAAAAACATACGCGAGAGAGAAGGTTCGTTAACGCGGACATTTTCCATCCGTAAAGAAAACATCGTCAATAGCAGCATCTCCTCGATAGCCTTTTCCTCTAACACCAACGAATTTTACCTAACCAGGAAACAAAAATATGTACACGTTAATACTTAAAACTCAATCTACTCTTTTCGGGCGAAGTATTCTGTGAAACAATATTTTCATCTAAGAAAGAATGGGATCATTTAATGTGTCAAGCAAAGATAAATTAGTTAGTCCACTTTACTGTGAGTATCCCGCCTTTGTGATGCAACGTTGATTTATTCTTTGATGCTACACTTATTTGGGATGGTGCCCGCGTTGATTTGTGGGCAACTCTCATTGGAAAAAAAAATTAAATTTCGAAAAATGAAGGACTCGCTGTAGCTTCAAGCTACTGAAACTTCACGGAACCCTAGCAGGGGGCCTTTCGGGCTCATAACATAACTTAATGTTACAAATCCTTCGTGCCTTCCAAAGTAAAACTTAGAGGTGAGAGATATCTCACCCTGTAAGGGGATTTCGCGGAAGAAAGCTGGACATGAGCCAAATGCCACTGATTTCCCTGATCTTGCTGTTTTTCCCAGATCTTCTTATCTCCAGCATCAGATGAATACAGAACGTGTATCGCACCCATGTCTTCTCCGTACATGTGGTAATAAAATTGTAGACACCTTTCGCCAGAAGGCAAAAAAATCTTGCTTTGGAGTACAGCCGTATCATTAAGCTTCCTGGGATTTGAAGCCTCAATGAACATGAAAAATCCTGCAGAAATTGTACAAGTATTTTCTTTTATCATTACAATCGTTACAACTCTAGAGAGAAACAAACAGAATCGATGTGTCACTTTTTTTTTTTGTTCCATCATTTGTTTGTCTGTTTTTATGATTTCAAAATCAAATCACTGACTTTGACAATGAAAGGACATGGAATGTAGATGTATGAATACGTGCTACAGAACCGATTACTCACCAAAACGGAGAGTTGTATGGTCAGTTTCAGGCCCAGTCCTTCCACTCGGAGTCCTTCCCATTCTCCTTGTCCAATCAAAGTCATCGCGATCAATATTGGTAAATCCGCAAAGACTGTTATCAAATGTGCAGTCATCGGGCCCTGACCGACAAGGGAAGAATTTTAGATCAGCTTAAAAGAGAATAAGTTGACTAAGTTCATCATTAAGATTTTTCTGCTTACCATCAGGGGGTGGCAGAGGACTGGGATTTGCTGGCGGCCTGGTAGTTATACCTTTTCGTGAAATGAGAAAATGACGAAATGATCGTTAAAGGACTACGCTGAGGAAACAAATCATTAGTGATTACCATTTCTCTTTGTTATTTGTTTATCCAATTACTTAGATATTAACTTCATTTGCAACTGATGCATAGGTTCAGGTTTGTAATCCGGCTGCCTATACACGTGATGAATTGAATTTAATGTTTGTCTTTTTCGAGAATGTCATATTTTAGCTCTGACTCCTTAACCTTATGGATTAATAGATTGACCATTCAATTTATTTTATTTACATCATCATCTAAAGAAATGCACCGAAATTATCACTGCCACTAATGTGATAGAGGTTTGATAGTACGCTCCTTTTAACACTTGTTCACTTAATAAGTCTTAGTAATTGTTAAATGATCATTGTAAACCATAATAAGGCTTACAATCACTGACCTTTGCAGTCATATAGCAAGTCAGCCTGTCTAACGTCCAGCGGGCTAAGACCAATCCGCTGCCCAAGTTGTTCGATGGACGGATCCTTTGCTATGATAGTGGTCAAGCCATTGATACCAAATGCATTTGATGAGTAATGCATGACTGATAGATAGTCATAAGGGATCCCCAACGAGTCTATCTTAGATACGTTGTACTTCCTGAAGTTGTGCTTCTTGTCTGTGGTAAAGCAAAATTTCACCACAGTGAGTAATGATGAAATATTTTCTTTCAGGCTGGAAGGAGGTGGAAAAGCATGCAGAGAATTAGGAGGAAGAGTAATGGAAGGGAGAAAGGTGAACGAAGAGGGCAGTTACACGGCGTAGGAAGTGCTTACATAAAAGTTTAAGCGAGGGAGGGGTGCCAAATGAGTAGGACGAGATGGAAAGGTGAGCGAAGAAGGAGAAAGACGAAAAAGAGAAGGCAGGAGGAAAGGGGAAGGGGCACAGGAAAGTGATAGGACACGAAAATAATTGGGGAGGAGGAGAGTGAGGATAGGGGGCGGGGCGAGGACCAGGAAGAAGTGAAGGAGGGAACAGGAGAACAGGAAAGATGCATTGCAGTTGACTTCTTAAAAATTAAGATGCTTGTAGTCATAAAAAAGTACTGGAAACTGAAAATAATTGATTTGATGTGATCGACCCTACCCTCTGGTATATTTTTCCAAACAATTTCCACGTGGTCATCTCTGTCAGGACGACTCTGCTCGTGCCAGAATCCCAGAGCGTGTCCTACACACACGCAAAAAAAATTCAAAAACAATGCAGCTTGGCATGTAACCTTTTTTTTTATCCATGATAGATGTCACTCACCCATTTCATGAACAACTGTTCCTTGATACCAGCAACCGCTGGCCAGTGAAATCTGCTGCTTTCCACCTTGACGTCCAACATATGACCAACATCTTCGCAAAACAAAAACAAGTGTAATTACGAAAAAAAAAAAAAAAGAACCTTAGCAATCCTTTTAACAAGATTAATTTTGAATTACAATCAATATGTAGTATTACACATCCTAGGTGTCTACCAAAATTTTTCCTTTAGATCCCAAGGATCGCCTTCCCTATTCCCTCGTATAACTATTCCGAGGTGCTTCGTGTACATCCTTTGAAAACAAAAACAGACGACTTAATAGAAAAAAACTCACCCGCCTCCTTTGAAAAACTCAATATAGTCCTTTTCGGTTGTTCTTCTCACAAACTTCAAGCACGAGCTTTGTTCCCACTCCCGCATTGCGCTAAGAATGACATTTTTAGCGGTAGGATTCTCTTCTGAAAATGTTAAATCAGTCACAACAAGAATATGAGTTTAAGAATGGGAGCAAAAAATAACTGAAAAAATTCAAGGGGATGGATTTTAAATTTTAATAGTCTTTTCATTGTTGTATCTTAATCGCGCCAAATAATGATTTCACCGTGAGTAACGTGGATGACTCATCAAAATAGACAAGAAAATGGAACGAAGAGAGGTCAGCTAAAAATTAAACATAAACTGTGATTGGCTAGTGTATATACACACCCAGTTCGAGTGTTATGTTGTATGGAACTACAAGGGTGTCCCACAGACGTTTCCGTTCATTGGTTATCCCTCTAGCGTCTCTTATAGAGACAGTTGGATCACCAAAAAGTTCAAGAGCAACGTGTTGCTCAGGCGACAGCTTGATGTCGCCCTCATGAAGAGACTCGTCTGTATTGCCTTAAAAAAAGGAAAACAATTAAATGCAATACACAATAAGGGCAACTGGTTTTCGTGTTTGCCTTCTTCTCATCTGCAAGGGAGTTTATCTGCTTATAAAGATAGACTGCGAAATAACCCGCATACCCTCTACAACTTATTCTCGTTTCTGTAGTATGAAGATACAGAGGTATTCTCAAGTAAAGCAGTGACCATTACTGGCGAACTGCAATTTATTTCATCAAAAATTATGACAGCAATTAATATTTCACCCATTGTGGATGGATTTTTTCAGGCATGTCTAAAGAATCACTTTTACCCTCTGACAATTGGTTTGTTTTTTTATATCTCCTCTACGGAGGGGTAGAAATTCTGACTCAAGAGGAAAAAATTCAGCGACCCCTGTCATTATTTTGACCTGCACCTTTCGATCTAAAGTCAATAGCGCTAACTTTTGGATGACCGGTCTGTAAGAGACCACTTACCTTCCTCTGGAAATGGAAAAGTGGCTGTAATTGTGGAAAAAGCAGTTAAAACAAGAAGAGCAATTTGGGCCATTTTGCTGTTTCAAATTGTGTAAAAATGGTTGTGATGCATCTGGCTTTTGTGTGAGGCCTGCTCAAATATATAAATATTTCATTTGTCCATCAACCTTTGGAGCCGAATAATGCTATTGACATTCGTTTTCTTTGGAAAACACAATATACACAGCGCAGAACAATGAGAACAGTTTTTCATAGATTTCAATTATTGATTTGAATATGTAAAGATATGTATTGTGACTATATAGGTGGGTAATGGGTGTAGTTGCCCGAGTGATAGGGAAAGGATGTGAAAGTGTGTATTTTAGAACCAGTCTTAATTTATCCCCGGAGTACGGGTGGCGTAGGATCACATGGGGATCACAGGCTAAGGTCAAAGAGGGCCTCAGTCGCCAACATCAGAGTAAAAAAAGGACCTGCAATTGACCAGAGGATCATGATAATACTACAGAACTTTATGGGGGGATCAACTTAATTTTATCGTAAACAGAACCAAACGCCTCTGATTCCTCACCCCTTCCCCTGGGCGACTCCTCTCCCTTCCCCCGAGCGACAAATAATAACCGATCCCTAGGCAGTATGAAGAACGTGTTTTTTATTTTATTAGTTTGTTTTTTATCATTATAATTTTTATTGAATCTCACAAAAAACGGTGTGAAACCATTTACTCCTTTTGCCACCAATTCGGCGTAAACTATTTTTTTCGATATATCAAATTATGACATTTGACAAATATTCTGATTTGCTCAGATGGTCAGGTGTGAGATGGACACCCACTGTAAACCTTGGTAAAGATTCCTTGTTTTCCATGCCCCTTATTTTCAAATACCAGTAGAGAAGTTGTATCACTTTTTTCCTCCTAGTAATTATCAGAAACGTTTAATTGAGCATCTGTCTTCTGTTTCCTGTGACGTCTAATGCCTCGGGCTCTAAAGCTGGGGAAGGCTCAGATACCGAAATTTTAGACTTGGCTCTTGAGTGACTGGCGCATTTCTCATCATTCGGTCCGGTTGGGTATCTGTCAGACCAGTATAAATAATGTGTCCATACGTTCATATTTGTGTAGACGCTCCTCTGTGAAAAAAAAAAAAAACACCATAATAAGTATATTAACTACAAATAGGAGAGAGGTATAAATCGGGGAAACAAGTAAAGAAGGACGAGAATTTGGATGCTCATGTAAGATATGTGTCCATCAAGAATAAAACATGTACAAAAAATATAGCTTCTACATAATCTATTTGCTAAAACTACTAAAAGTCCATGACTTAACCCTTCTATTATAAGTTCTCTCCATGATAAAAAATGAATTTAGTGCGTTGCCATAAAGGTCATTCTTATTACAGAGTGATTTTTCCCTTTACGAACAAAATATTGAAATACATGTGCGGGTGGTCATTTCAATAGGCTGAGAATGAGTGTTCTCGCTTCTGTGTTCGGTCACGTGCGATTACACCTACATAAAGACTTCAGTCATGGCCGTAGCTGTCATATTATCCTCTACAATACTAGTATAGGCTGGGTTTTATCGTGAAGTATAGATATATGTTATTCGCCAGCCTGGAGGTCGGTATCGGGCGGTACTCAAGACAGAGGGCACTGTTTTTCCCAATACGGACCGAGCTAGGTTGGTGAATAACCTTTTTTTTTAACAAACTTAACGAAATTCTTCCCAAAAGAACCCGAATGATTTAGGGGTTGTAATTACAGCAAGATCTTCCATAAACTGAACAATTTTTGAGCGAGTAAATGGTAGTTAAAATAGAGGTAATGCAAATTAAAGAGAGAAGCTTCACCGAAACATTTCCATTTGCGTAATTATAAAGGTTATTTAAAAGGTTTCCAACAAAGTTTAAAAAATTTTACTAGTATCTGTCACAATCTGACAACTGTCAGTTAGAGAGCGCGTAACAAAGAAAACGCATATACACTTTTGGAAAAACAACGGAACTAGTTTGGCAAGGCCTGTCACGATAATGTTTTCTTCAAAAGCAGTCAACCATCTTGCGGAAAGTATTACTCACTTTCATGTACGAAGATTTACCTCTGTTCAGTGAGTAAATGGTAATGAAAGTTATTGTAAGTAAATTCAAATTTTTGATTTTGAAGTTGTGAGAGTTTGCTCGTTTGTTTACTGCAATGGCGTGTGTAAATCTGATCTTTTCTCCACTGAAACTAAATTCGAATGAGACATTTCAACTAGACACAACGGGATTTCATGCGGCTTTTTCTCATTGAATTCCTTCAGTTTCTGTTGTGCAATTTACGGAACAAATGTTTAAATTTAACGGACTTGGAAAGACTCACCGAAAGTGTCTTTGTAGAGCTTAAAATTTCGATCGCCCTTTCACTACGAACAAGTTGTTTGAGAGAATTCAGATATTAAATGAATGAAATTTCCATATATTAATTCAATTGTAACCAAATACCTCACGTTTTAACTTTCCAGGTACTTTTTGTTTAGGATTAAAATTAATTACAAACAGGTCTTAGGCCACTCGTCAACCGATTTAATGACACTTTTGCTAATACAAATTCATTTTTAAACCAATATATTTCTGTCAACCAAAGTGATTTGAGAGGGAGAAAAGAGAGGATTAATGAGTTATTTGTCGGCGTGAGGTGGTGACTGATGTCTTTGCTTAAAAGACTGACTGCCTAGCTGGCAAAACGAGATGGAAAAATGGAGGAAAAATGGCAACGAAGGTAGGGATGTACTCGGCGACTCACGAAAGCGTTATCGTTGCCCGTGGGTAGAGATAAGAAAATACGGACCGCACTAAGAGCCAATCAGATTGAAGGATTCGTTGCCGTGCCCTCTGAGAAACGTTCTCAACTTTTCAAAAACTGTTCGGTACTTTTTGCAATAGACGGTAAGCACAAGATTAGCACTGAAATATTGGTAAGGTATCCTCCCAGCACAATATCAATGATAAATAAACTCACGTCAAAGTCTTTGCAGTTCTTATTTGTTAACTGTGAACTGTCTGGTCGGCAATCCACGTCTTCATCTACAGGTATAGTCAGCTCGTAAGATCCAAATGGACTCTGACACTCTTCTGCTCCAAGCAGCACGTCCTGACACGGGGAATCACTAAGGTAATGGCAGCACATTGCTTGAAAGCGAACATCGTCTTTCTCCAGGCAGTATAGAGAATCCTCTAAAAAGCACACCGATACCGTAAAGGCTTACTAAGTAATTTAGTGGCCTATCTTTAAAGAATACTTTCTTACGTCCAATCGATAAGAAACGAGATTTTTAGAGTATCACTGCCCGGCACTGGAAAGAAGCTAGAGTTGCTCGAGGCGGCGTTGCTCGAGCAACTGGTACGCTCCTCTGGTGCTCTCCAAACTTTCCGCATGCGTCCATAACTCGATATACACACGCTAAGCATGGAACAATTCTTTGATAGTCAATCAATGTGTGAATACTTACTGTTGCCCTTCTTCTTCTCTGCTTGGCACTTGGCGGTATCTGTAATTGCAAAACGGTCAAATTCAAACTTTCTCCAAACGTCCATGTTTTGTTGTCGGAATTCTCTCACTTCTCCATTTCCATCTCGAAAAAATGAGGCACTCATATGTCGCAGTCTTAGATAAACAGTTGCTGGAAAGTTGTTTTCCCTTTGAGTTTCATCTCCATAGAGTTCAACATACATCTATGGAAAATAAAGATAAAGCTGCTGACTGATCAATCATCGTTCCAAAACCACGCAGAGAGATCAAATGCGTCACTACCAAGCCACGGTGGAAATGAGAACAATTCGTGTTTCTCACTGATAGGATAGAAAGGCACTAACAAATGAAATCACTAATAGGTCACGCACGCAGCAGTTAAGAGGATACAAACGCATAACTTTGCTTTCATGATTTTGATAGTAGCTGTCATGATAACAGCATGATAGTGATGAAGATATCATGTCAATGCGATGTGATATGGCGTTGCTTGATGGCTAGAACTAAAAGGAAAACCAAAACAACGTGCCTTCTACTATTTGCGGTAAAACTAAAGAAAATATTGAACAAGATCAAACACATCTCAATGCCCGGCGAAATGGCTTCCCTCAAATCTAGCGACGGAAACCTCTTTATATGTATCCATACAATTTCAAATTACAACTTAGAGTGTACAAAACCTAATATTAGCAAACGTTGAGCTGAGTAAACTATTCATTAAAAGACGCAGCGCGGTAGAAATAGAATGGGCTGTAATATCGAGTACTAGAAAGAAAACAAACAAACACAAAAACAAAACAAAACAATGAAAATCAAGCAAGGTAGCATGATGACCATGAGGGTTGAAATTAAAATGAGCAGTGTCCAATTGAAAGTAAATAAACAAATAAGAAAATAGCATGATAATACCCGATGGTTTAAAAAGGTTAAAGAGCGTGCAGAACAACAAGGCTAAGAAAATAAAGACCAAAACTAGTAAACCAAAGCAAATATGTGTTATGTTAGTAGCCATAGTCGTCTTTTAAGTGTCATAGCCATACGGCATCGATGTATGGCTCTTAGAAGTAAAGGACATTTTTCCTACCTTCAAAAGACGAACATTGTAGCATGACTTGCAATTGTCAGAAACCTTAATGGTGAACTTCGCTTTGCCTCTGTGCAAATCATCAAAAAGCTAGTGCATAAGAGGTGGAGAAACAAGGAAAACAACGTTGTTATAACAAGTCATTCTCAAACTCACAAAAATTGATAACAAGGGGACAACAGAAGACCTAACAACAAGAAGACCTAACAACAAGAAGACCTAAAACAAGAAGACTTAACATTTGCGGTATTCTTAATCTCAAAGAACTGTCAAGTGTTGAACTGACAACCCGCTCTCATAAAACAATGTTTAAGTGGCTCTTCATACTTAAAAATTAATTAACTTCGAGAAGTGTACAGAGCATTAATCATAATGAAAATATCTCTCTGAAATTGTAATATGAGTTGTTTAACAAGTTTGAGATTTTTATCTATAAAAAAACTACAACGATATACTGTCCTCATATACTTGACTATTATCCTCTAAAAACTTCCATAAATAACATGCAATAGGAAGTATAGGTAATTTAGTCACCGTAAAGAATTTACAGGGTGACGTTTCGAGCGTAAGTCCTTCTTCAGAGCGATATTTTCCTATTTTCATTGGAAATATAGCCAATCATGGTGCAGGAAAACCTAAACCCTAAACCCAATCTTCCCACTGTGCGCTGCGACTTTTTTTCCGCAAAAATTTCATAAGGCAGCACCTTTATGACTACTGGATCTTTTATAAGTCAAATACGCCTATTATACTACTGACCGTAGCATGTTCAACACTGTTAAAAGACCATTTGTGTGTATTTGTTGAATATTTGAATCTGGTGAAACATTTTCGCCCTTTGCTTTCTATAGAATCGATTTCCTGTAAAGCATTAGTCAGTTCCAGTACACCTCGGAGTTGTTCATTTCCTCGAGCAGCTTCGCTTGCTCGTCGCTGAAAGTCGACTAAGGTATCACCAACTTTCCAAAGCGAGCGGAACTCAAAGCCTTTGTAAAACTGATAGAGATTCTGAGTGAAACTTGTCTCCATCTGCTGATAAGAAGTAAGTAAATCATCGAGGAACATCTGTTGTATGTTCTCAGCGATTGGAGAGTCTAAGTCTGCAAATCAAAGTTAACAAGGAACCAAATGAAAACAGAGAGGAAACATTCCTTGTTTGTTAAATATGCAATCTTTTACAGCTATAATAATAACTTTAAGTCATTCTAGCTCGACCCGGAGTCTCGTCCGTTAAGCGAAAAAACATTATCCCACCCCTTGCTTTATAATCATTTCACTGCTTGAGAGCTAGTGGCTAAATGATTTGTGAGCTCCCCATTAGCTCCCAGTTACAAGCCCTGACTGGTTCATTGTGTTGTGTTCTTGAACAAGACACTTCAGTCTCCCATTACCTCTCTCACGTTGGGGAGTACAGGCAAACGAGAGGGTAATCCCACGATGAAAAAGCACCCAGTCCAGAAGGTAATGAAGTAATACTCTGCAGTCACTAAAACAGGAAATACTCTGTCACTTTTGATTTGGTGATAAAAACATGTCACATGTCAGATTTGGACAGGAGAATATCTTATATCCTCAGTTGTATTCTGGATATTTCTATGTCTTCATCTACAACTGCTGCTTCACTCTGCATGTTGCACGTACGTATGCGTGTACTCAACCATCGATGCTTACCTCCAGAGTTTCGCAGGCTCTCTATTTTATTTGATGTTTGCTCTAAATTAGGGATATCGAAGTTGTATCCACCAATTGCATTGTCCAGATCAATAACCTTGGCTATGAGATCAATTCTAGATCCCCCAGCCATGAAAAATCGTTCTATCTGTTCCCTGAACTTTGCAAGGTTTCGTGGAAGTGACCTCTCCTCTATCATACAAACCAGGTCCGTAGTGAGTGCTTCCTTGTTCATTTCAAGGTTAGTCTTAAAGAAAGTTGAGAAAATTTGTTGTCAAAATTTCCTTTGAATTTTATCAGCTAAAAGAAGAGAAAAAGTGAACATTTCATGCCCACTATCCATGTTTCAATGAGATAATGACACTAACCGCGTTTTGGGATTCTAGAGAAAACCCATGGCAACCGGTCGAAAATTGTCTTTAAAAGTGCTGAAATCTAGCTTTACAGAGGGCTTATACCTTCATGACTTCCGGTACAGATCCCACATCTATTTTGTCAAAATCCAGATCACTAGAGTCGTTTAAGGCAGCGTATTCCTTACCAAACATCAGCCATTTTTCGAGTTTGTCCTTATTGTCTTGAAGCGATCCAGTTTTGCACTTTGAAGCAAAATGTCCAATAACTTTTAAAGCAGTGCCAAGTAATGCTAATGAATCTCTCTCTCTAGTACCAGTGACAAATCCTACTAAAGCTTGCAGAACAACAAACAGGTCGATTTTGTTGAACTGTGCTGTCTGATGTACGTCTGGAAGTTGAACGAGTATTTCTTCAAGTGAGCTTTTCATGCTTGCTTCCAATTCAGTAATGGCCTGTCCCAAAAGGATGAAAAACAAACGGCTAAAATGATGCTTATATTTTAACCAAAATTCGCTCATCCTTTCATTCATGCGTTTTAGTATTCATCCATCTTTTTCACTCATCGATGACATTAACAACTTTGAGGGCTAGGTTAGGGACTGAACATCTAAACGTGTTTTTCAGTGAGTACGTGAATGTATAGGTGAAAGCATGATTAACTTTGCACATCTGTTTTTGAGTGACCGAGTGAATAAGTAACTGGGTGACTTACTGAGTGACTGACTAGTCGAAAGACTGACTGGCTGTCTGACGGACAAACTATCTGACTGAATGGGTCCTTAAATGAATAGCCGGGCGGTACGTACCTGCCCGTAGGCTCTCTTCTCGCTCAATGCTATCCTTCTTGCCTCCACAAGTCTTTCTTTTTCTTTATGGACCTGATTCTTGGCTGGTAAAGGAAGGGCTTGCAGCACTTGCTTAATACCTTCCTGTCGTTCGATAGATGCCCGTATCCCATTACAGGCATTTTCATATGATTGTGCATTATCTTTTATCTGCACAAGTTGTTCTTTAAACGTTTCCCATTTCATCAGAGGTGCAAATAGTTTATTGTTTCCAAATCTATCAAATCCCTTCTTGTTTAGGAAACCCAGCCTTCGCTTTGCAACTGAAAAAAAAAATGCATTTTCCTTCAATTTCTCTGCTAAACTCGATTTTTTTAATCAGCTGTTTTGCCTTAGGAAGTAGTTCAAAGAAGTTGTTGGAAGGTGCAGTATCTTCCTTTTTTACTTTTGATCCATTCTTTGTTGTTTTGAAGTTACAAACCTTCTTCTGATTAGCTTTGAGCAACATCATTAGCTTTTTTGAACCTGAGAGGAACCAGCGTTTTTCAGCAAGAGTAAGCATAAGTTACATGTAGGACACTTGCTATCAAAAATTGTGCAGTAATACATTTTAAAACAGTACTTTTTTGATTTGCCCATTATTTTCAACCTTAAATTTATATTTTTGTTGAAAATTAAACCTAGCTCTACTTTACAGTGGCTCTAAATTGTTTCGTCATTTTAAACGCCAACGTTTTGATAAATTGAAGCCTCCACTCTTTCTTACTTTGTCGCGTTAACCATTGTAAGAAAATTGTTCGACGACTTAATTACTAGACAATTTTTGATTGCTTTTTTTAATTCTTTTCTTTTTTTGACACATGGGGTTAACATGACAAAATTACATCCTCTTTATATCAAAACAACTATGGTTGGAAATGTATCATGTGTTAAGTGTTTATTCCTGAATTCCGATAGTATCGATCCAACATATTGAATCATCTTAATTTGTAATCAGGGTTGCAATTTTTTGGTAATGCAAGATCCGAAAACTCAAAAGTCAGTAGATGTGCCGACCCATCTTACATTTTCTTAGGTCGTCATCTCTTCCAATTGTTAAATCAGCTATAAACTCAAAAACTGCTTGCGCATTTCTGGTGTTGTTGACCCAGACAAGGTCTTCAGCGTATCTTGTCATCACCTTTATCAATACCACTGGATATTTATCTTTCTGGCTGCGATCGAGATTTAACTTTTGCAGGAAGGAGTCTGCTACCTTACCATTTGAACCAGCGCTTACAGGGGCTGAAACAATAAAACAAGATACAATGTATTTTATGGCGTATTCATGAACCTGAAAGAAAATAAAAATAAAGAAAAGAGGGAAATCTAGGACAAAGGTATCCAACTTTTGGATCAAATGTGATCCATTTTAGGATCATTTTATATCATCCTTTTCAAAAGTTTTGGAGGTTACTGCTAGGTCAAACGATAAAGGTGAAAATATGTTTTGCCACTTTCTCGTTTTGCGACATAAAAATAACCAGATTTACTACAAAGAATGACGCAATGATCGAGCATCGACTGAAATAAATAAAAAATCTTCGGGAACACAGGAAAGGTTACGCGAAAGAATAAATACGCCGTTACTCTTCAAAAAATGATTATACCGTATTGCTAAAAATTGTAACCAAGGTGCAACACTCAACTTTGCCCGTTGCGACCTTTATTTCCAGTTCGTCCTCGAGAAGCCTCGGTTTGACCATCAGCCTTGCATGCTAGTCCGACTATTTTGCATCTCCGGCTGTATTTGCATTTGATTCCACGACCTCCGAGACCACCTTGGCCCCCTGCCAGTTAAAAGGAGGGTGATGATGATGTTCAATTCAAAACGAAGATGAAGTCAAGATTTGACCCGCACAAAAAACCTTTCCATTTTCATCTAATTTATTCATTTTTTTATGTAGCAATTAACATTATCACCATCATCCGTTATCAGCACTATCATCATTAGTATCTTCAAACGCATCTTAGTAATTTTCATCTGCAGATCCAAAGAGATGGTAATTGAACCAAACTAAGGCAACTTGCAGTTTCAAATTTTTGAAATATGTAGTTTAATTTTGGCGGAAGGGGCGTAGTTTCTAGGGATCTCTCCATATCGCAAAAATTCTGCTAATAGTTGGGAATTGGTTGTAGTAGCTCTAAAGAAGATTTACAAGGGGATGAGTGACTGCAAAATTTCGACATACCGCTTGTGAATGTGCAAAGGAGTTTTCAAAATGCAAAAGAGGATGCGAAACTTCACCTTCTCCACCAACTCCATTTTTGGCCGCTTGTCCTCCTGTTCCGCGACACGTCTTTAGCTCTATATTCCCGAGCAATCTTGTTAAATAGATTGTTTGACGACCAGCGTTTCCTCCATTACCTGTTGTTAGACAAATCAGAGTTTCGGCAACACAAATAAACGTGTTTTATCCAATAAACTACGGTGTTATACAAGGATTTCCGGCCCCGAGGAAAGCCGTAACAACGCACGTGAAAAATACTATATGTTTTCACGTGTGTTTGATATAGCCAGTCAGCTGCTGACACGTCACTCGACTTTCGTGCCACTCGGTCAGGTTGATGAACGAACGGCAAAGCCCTCATCATTCTCAATCCAAGGTCGTTTGTCGGAATTTTTTCGGATTATGGCTGCTAGTACATTGAAAAATCCGTATCGCTTACAGACAGTGACGTTCAAACTAGAAGGGGAGGAAGACCAAAATACCAGACGAAAAACCGAAAGTTACTCATTCCATTGCTTTGGGTAATGGCATATCTTGTGGCTGAGAACGAAAATCGACCACTTGAGATTTGGTGCAACCCGATTTTGGCCGTGTACCTGAAAGATTTCTTCTGTCGGTAAGGACCAGGACAAAATCTGAGAATTTTGTACATTGAAAACCAGGCCCATTGTTTGTTTTTGTAGTGATTCCACGCATGCTTTCATCTTGAGAGTTAAACACTCGAAGAGAAATTCCACGCGCGCCCATGTATCATTCTCCATATAATTAATTTCGATATCATTCCACTTAAAAGCACATTTTTGAAACAAAATTAAACCATTCTTTCCATGCCAATATTCTTTACTTTAGAATCTTGCAAGTTATTATTACTATTATTGTAATAGTGTAGTTTGATCGTCCGGGTGAGTGTAGTCCAGAGAAGGACTGTTGTCGGTAATGGTGACTGACGTTTCGACAACCTGGAAATAGGTTTGTGAGCGACGTGGATATGATGCTTCAGGTTTCAATATTCGCGTCGCTCACAAACCTATTACCACACTAAGTCAGTTACTGACTAACGTCAGTAGCTAACTAAGCAAAGACGAACCGAGGAACAGACAGGGAGCAGTATATAAGATCAATTGCTCCGACTTCCACGCCTCCTACATCGGTGAGACTGGCAGAAACCTCACAACTAGACTGACTGAACATAAACGAGCGACGAGGAAAGCGATGTCAACAACCACATTGCTGAACATCACCGACTTACGAAACACACTATTGACTGGGACTCTGCGCAATGCGTAACCTACAGCACCAACTACTTTCAACGACTGACCCTGGAAATCTGGTTTATTAACCTGGAACAGACTCGTCTCAACAGGTGTCAACCACTACCGGCACCATACAAACGACTCATTCACGACATTAACATTACAAACGAACCGAAAAGAACGACCTAACTTCACTAACGGATCGAAACCGACCAATCACGACTGACCTACGCCACTTAAGTCTTACAGCCATTAACATCGCGGGAAAACTGACCAATCAGTTAATACAAACCGAACTAAGTACATTCGACTGACACCAGCTTTTCACTTGACTCTAATGATGACTTCCGCTCAGGTTGTCGAAACGTCAGTCACCATAAATCACCGACAACAGTCCTTCTCAGGACTACACTCACCCGGACGATCAAACTACACTATTACATGTTACCCCCGCGTTCAAACCATTTACTGTACTATTATTATCATTATTATTAAAAACAAAATTGAGTGAATTGCTAAACAAACAAAATAACAAAACGTAAACAGGGACGAAACAATAATTTATAAAGAAAATATAACAAAAAAAAGAATGAGCCAAAAAAAAAAACAAAACAAAACAAAAAGCAACAACAATAAAAACAACAATAAATCACAAACAAATAACTGGACGGTGAAAAGAAGTTATCCAAAGTGATAAACTGACGCCCGGCAAAGTCAGGAATATTTTATTGTTGAAACTTTGTGCTCCGAGAATCATTTCGCTATAAAAATCGAGGTTTTAAAACTTATGCTGAGAGTTTTAGGCTTGTAGGGAATTATGTGTCGAGAGAGATGATGGAATTTTGGAGTGCCCTGTTACAGTTTTGAGACATACGATATGTTTAGCAATCAGTCTTAAATGACACAAGCGGGCCATTTTTTTATCTATGGTAACTCATCACAAACCCGACTTTCCAGCGTATCCCCCATCTCCTCCATTTCCTCCTTTGGCACCTGGTGTCCCTGTGATATTTTCTGTACACCCGGTGACTTTACCCTTGTCATTCCTCTTAGCTCGCGCATTACAATCTGACTGTGTTTTATCCAACACCTGTTGTAATTGGAAAAAGCTTCCATGTAATTACTTCGCCATTGTATGAATCTAAAGACTCTTAAGTGTCACTAACGGATAAACATACAAAGATGTGGCTATATCATCGGAAGTCAAAGGTCATTTTTATTATATCTATTTTCTTTTCTGAGTGAGAATCGTCCATCCATTTTGCTAGTGAAATTTTTGGGCGAGATTTCGTCATTGATACAGTGAAATCTTGGTGGCTCTGTTTATAATCGGGTAGAGGGTATTCATTCGTAACAAATAACGAAAACATCGGACAAAATAAGGACAAACAAACATATAATAATTTTTATACCTTTGCCATGCTGTCAGCCCCTTTCCTCCCATCCGCGCCATTTTGGCCTTTGTTTCCATTACCGCCGTTAGTTATGATGTTGATGTATCCTACGACAGTATGGGCTGATATCTCCACTGATAATAAGGAAGAAATATCTTTAAAAAAGCAGAACTTACGACAGCTGAGATTCTAAAAAAGGGATTCATCACCATCAATATCAAGATCATTGCCATTGTTACTATTTTCACACAAACGAGTTTTTTTTAGCACATTTCTAACATATACATACCTGCATACATACATACATACTTTATTTGTAAACGTAGTTTAAATTTTCTAAAAAAAATATACAAAATCACTAATTCAACCTTTCTATTAAAAAGGTTTACAAAATATTTTTAAAAAATATACGCAAGATCGTTAATTAAACCTAGCTTTTATCAAAAGAAAAATGTTTACCGAGTAAAAAAATATTACTTTAAAATACCAAGAATAAGTTAATAATAAATGAAATCGTCGACATCTTTGTCAAGATTAGTAATGGTTACTGGAACAAATGTCACTTTTCTTAACTGAGTCTTGTTGTAATTTAGTTCTGTTGTGAAATTCTCAAGTTCATCAAGTTGCCATAGCATCCTTGGTACTGAAACCCTGCATGACACTCATTATAAGAACAGAGATTTCGAACTGCTCTTAAAGCCATCTTTTTACCTATGGTCCCGTTTACACCATGGTTGCCATCCTTTCCATCAGCGCCAGGTTCAAGGTTTTTAAAGTTTTGTGGCCGATCTGGAGCTCTGAGATCTAGCCTACTTCCTTTCACAAATGAAAGCTTACGGCTGAACATTGTCAGTTTCTTGGTGCCACGCATTTTAATGTCTCCCTGTGTATAAAATCATCGATCACAGATTAAAATTTAGAATAACTGCACATCAAATCAATCAACACATTGATAGGTATTAAGAGCAATAGTCTGTAACTTTCGAACTTTTAAAAAAATCGCGACCACTTTACCTTACCGAGTTAGCTGAAATTTGGCATGAAGGCTAATTTTAGGGTCCTAACCACGAAATGGGTATTAAAAAGTTCCAGTTGTTTTTGCTTGGCAAAAAATCGATGAAGCCGCCCAAGTCCGCCCATACTTGCCCGCCAACATGGCGTATCGAAGGTGTTTTTATGACTTCGACTCCGGTTCTGTCGTAAAGATTTCCTAAAATCTCTTTAAATAAATAACAAAGATCTACCCTTTTTCTTAAAATTTGTTGGAAAAATGTGGGAAATGGCAGATTTTGATGACAGGTTATCTCAACGTTTGAAGGTCGTTTTGCGCCGCCTCGAACTGTAATTTAAGAGCTTTTAGGACCAGGTCCTAAACATAGCCAGGTCATTACAGGTTGATAATTTTTTTCCGTGACCGTTTCATTTCCCCCATTTTTTTGTTAATGAAATCTGTTCATCTATGAACAAACGTTGTTCACAGTAAATGGTAACTCCTGGATCGAGGTAACATTAGAGATATTCAGTTACTAAGTTGGGGTAAATTTTTCACTGTTCAAGGCGGCCTAAAGCGACCTTAAAACTTTGGGATCATATATTGTTAAAACCAGACATTTGCCATGTTTTTCAGGGGAGGGAAGATCGTTTCACGGATATCACGAGATTTTGAGAAATGTTTACGATAGGACTCGAGTTGAATTCAAAAGATCACCTTCAATCCACCATATTGGCGGGCAAGTATGGGCGGAACAAGTGCACTTTCCCGTCTTTTTGGCAAGCAAAAATAACTGAAACTTATTAATATCCATTTCGTGATTAGGACCCTAAAGTAGGACTTTATACCAAATTTCAGCCAAATCGACGGAATGAAGTGGCCGACGAAAGTTCGAAAGTTACAGACTATCGCTCTTAATTCATGCGTTCCTATTTGTCACGTAAGTTCTTCGTGTGTAATGTAATTATGGAGTAACTGTTTACCAAAAAGGTTTTCCACACTTTTGTAACTATCATAATGGGTCTCCCTGATCTCTAACTGCATGTTTTCATAAGTTAATTATCTCCAAGTTCAAAGTCGTCGGTTTTCAATTTAAGGAATGTATAATATGCATAATATTTATTATAGCCCTCAGCTAATTTTAATAAAGTGCCTCTTTGATAATCCCCTACGTTCAAAAAGCCCGATAACTAGAAGACGCAAAAAATAACTGATAAGCCCCTCAGGAGCCTATTGTAGCGTTGACTAGACTTAAGTACAAAATTGTCAAACACACCTTCACATGAATGGTATCCGCCATGACTGCCAGCTCGATTCCATTAGTCTGTTCCTGGGAGTCTCCAAAGTTTACCTTTTTCTTTGTTTCTAGTTGCTCTTTTACGAAATCCACGTGCACCACTCGGCCCAACACTTGGTATCGGTCTATTGCACAACCAACAACGGGAACTGAACAGTTGATCCTAAGAACTCTTTCTTTACAAAGTCGATGCAAATCTTTCTAGAGGTTCTTCCCTCTTTAAAATTGAGTGGCTGTATAAATAGGCTTTGTTTGCAACTTCACAAAACATTGTCTCAGTAGTTCACAAAAGCTAAGCTGAATTAAAAAAAAGGTCTCCCATAAAGTACAAAACCATTGTTTTTATAAATGGCCAACACAATCTATTCTATTGATTGAGACCAACACATCAACGCCACGATCAAAAAAGACGCGCTATACACTACTGTAATCCGCCACGAAAAAGAGAAACTGTTACCTTATGCGAGTAAGTCAAACGTGCGTTTACTAGCTGGGTTTTAGGTGAATCTTGTCGATCAAACAAACTACCTCAGACATTACCTGAAAGGATGCACCCGTAAAACTCTGCTCTCATGGAGATATGACCATTCCATGATTTTGGTTTTATTTGAACGGACCGGGCTATGATTGGCTGAATTAGTACATGATTCACGATGGTGTCCTTGTCTGCGTTTCCATTAAAAACCTGAGAAAAGGTGGCAAACGAGGAGAAAAATTGTCTGTACCTCTGCAGAAGCAGTCATGACATTTTTGTTAAGAACTGGCTCTCAACTTTTAGTCAATTACGGTTCTCGTGAAAACACGAGCATTTTTTTTTTCAATCAGAATTTTGATTTAAATATCTTTTTTTTTTAATCTCAATTCCGTAGTTTGTTTTTTTAAAATTCAAATTAAATTTTTGCTGCAAATTCTCAACTTGATTGTATTTCTTTTAAAAGACTTTTAATGCTCAAAAATTTAGAAATTATGTTTGACTGAAATGATCATCAAGCAAAATGTACTTCACCAGACCTTTTCAGCCCCATTCTCCTGGTAAATCTGAAAAGAAGGGTTGCCATCAACACTGTATGAGAGAGTAAATGTCTTCACCCACTGATCGTAGTCTTGACGCCCTTGAGTAGCGAGCTTTGTAATTCTGACATTTCTTCCAAAATCCACTTGAAGCCATTGGTTTGCATCATTAGCCCCAGCTGACCAGGCGCCTGTTTTTCCATTTGCAGCCGCGTGGTTGAGTCTTCCGTTAGATGGACCGTGATTTTTCTTGAATGTGGAGGATGCCGTCATTTGCTGGAATGTAACGAGACCACTTTCCAACCCAAGTGCTGTTTCACCTGTACATGCTTCTCATAAAAAAACAAAACAAAACAAAAACAATAGCAAAAAAGGAAAGGGAAAAGTCATCTTCATATACTGACTGATCGCTAGATTAGATTTGTTGTTTAAGGGGGAGGGGGAGGGGGAATAGCACAACATTATGTACCTCAAAGACAAGGCAATAGAAATCAAGACGGCTCAATGTTTCACCCCGGTTTCTCAAGCAGAAATTTTTCTGGTAAACGATACTGACTTCAGATCGATCAGGTTGTTGAAGGGTGATTCTCTGTCCCGGACAACAGCTGTTTGAAGGATTTTCCCAACAGACTAATCACACTTTGGATATTGTTGGAGGACTATTTTTATAGAAGATAAAGATATGCTACACTCCAAGTTGAATGTTAACGTTTTGAAAACGTCCCATTATATAGAATTGGCGTAGTTGGCTAAACAATTGTAATACCTGGACTTAAAGAAACAACCGAGGGCGTTTCAAACCATTTCATGGGGACATATTCGATATCCCCATTGAAAGATTTGTCTCCATCGGTTAAGGTAACACATCCATCCTCTGCGAAGAGCAGCAAACAGAATTAGCTTTTTTGTCCTAAATTCTACCTGCACCGTTTAAGTATGTGGGATTTATTTGTAGTCAGAGCCTTTTTTTGTTGTAAAGATGAGGCGTGTTAATTTCTTGTTCTGGTTCCTTGTAGCAGCCTAATTTGTATACCCAAAAACATGTAAATTCTGGGTGCGGTGGTGGACTCTATCCCAGGAACGTTTTTCTTTTTCTTTACTATTCTATTTGAAGGCATTACACGCGAAAGTCTGCCTCATAACATGAGGTGGAAAAAAATTATTTCCAAAGATTTACCCTGATCACAGAATCTTATTGGACCGGTGTTGTACTGGTATATCACCAATAGTTCAAGGGTTTCCTTGATGGTTCAAGTCGGTGGTTGAAAGCTAAACAAGCACGTCATAAAACTGGTACCTTTTCCATTTCTACCGTGCACCGTCTACCGAATCGTATAAATATCAGCTGTCGGTGAATGATTCGTCAGATACGGGTCCACATTATGTATAATTTCTCTTTTTTTACCTGAACTTAGCTATAATAAGTAGCTTGTTTGCTTAATGATATTACCTTAGTTATCGAAGTAATGCTTTAAGTTCTTGGACTGGCATACCAAATTTACACTGAGATAAAATGTTTTAATGGCGATAAAAAACTTAGTTTGAGGTTGACAATGATAGTAATAGCTTCAACAAACATTGCAATAACAATTTTTATCGACTAAACTCCATATGAATTATTACATCCAAGGCAAAATCAAAAGACATGTCCAACTATTGGAAGGCTCTAGTTTTGTTTGTTTGTTTATTTTTCTTTTCAATTTCCAAAGGTTATAGCTAGTAAGCTTCCTCTTCGATTCTGAATCTCTCGAGAAAAAGCGCAACGCGTGAGAAAGAGATACCTAGATTTACCAACACGTCCTGAAAAGAAAAAAATAAGGAGACAGGTTATTTCAGAGCCACTTACCTTTACCGTACACTAGATCTAAAGCCGTAAGAGAGACAAATACCAGTAATCGCTGCATTACTTATCCTTTTTGAAGTGAAAACTTATCCGTGTGCGTTCCTACGAATGATGTCCGATCTGAGCAAAAACTTTAGTTAAAAAGTTATGTTGGCGCCCAAATATTACTTTAGAAAAAGTCCAACAGATGGCGATATCAAAAACTAATTGATACAGGAGTAGTATGTGTTTTTCCATGTGTAAAAGGACATGCCTGTCTTCGTTTAGAAGTGCTGTACCTGGTTGTTAAAGACAATTTTTCTTGTACTCGAATACACAAATATTTTTTAAATTTTTGACACGATAAGAATACCGCAATTTCTCTAACTTCCATGAGCTGACGTAACTCATCAATGCACCTAGCGCGTTTGTTCGTTTTGTACTAAGGACAATCAAAGGATCATTTACGAGAATTTCGAACGCCTAAGCAATCAAGTGCGACAGAAAAGATTGTGCACACACATTATCACCTAAAGAAATGCACGAAAATTATCACTGCCACTAATGTGATGGGGGGTTTCATTGAAGGCTCTTTTTTAGACTTGTTCGCTTAGTAAGTCCTAGTAATTATTACACGATCATTGTAAACCATAATGATCCTTACAATCACCGACCTTTGAAACAATGCAGCTTGGCATGTAACCTTTTTTATCCATGATAGATGTCACTCACCCATTTCACGAACAACTGTTCCTTGATACCAGCAACCGCTGGCCAGTATTATCTGCCGCTTTCCACCTTGACGTCCAACACATGACCAACATCTTCGCAATACAAAAACGAGTGCAATGACAGAAAAAAAATTACAATCCTTTCTGCAAGATTAATTTGGAATTGCAATCAATACGGAGCATTAAACGCCCGTGGTGTCTTTCAAAATTTCTCCTTTAGATCCCAAAGATTGCCCTCTCTTTTCCCTCTTATAAGTATTGTGAGGTACCTCGTGTACATCCTTTGAAAATAAAAATAGACGACGACACTAAAAAATACTCAAAGTAGTCCTTTTCAGTTGTTCTTCTCACAAAATTTAAGCACGAGCTTTGTTCCCACACCCGCATTGCGCTAAGAATGACATTTTTAGCGGTAGGATTCTCTTGTGAAAATGTTTCATCGGTTACAATAAGAAAATTAGTTTTAAAATAGGAGAAGAAAATAAAAGAAAAAACTCAGGGGGCTGAATTTAAAATTTTAATAGTCCTTTAATTATTTTATCTTACTCTCGCCTAATAATGATTTCACTTTGAATAACGTGGTGACTCATCAAAATAGATCAGAAAATAGGACGAAGAGGAGTGAGCTAAAACATTAAACATAAACTGTGATTAGCTAGTGTATATACACACCCAGTTCGAGTGTTATGTTGTATGGAACTACAAGCGCGTAACACAGACGGTTCCGCTCATTGGTTATCCCTCTGGCGTCCCTTAGAGGGGCAGTTGGATCCTCAAAAAGTTCAAGAGCAACGTGTTGATCAGACTCGTCTATATTGGCTTAAAAAAGGAAAACAATGCTGAATGCAATACACAATTAAGACAACTGGTTTTCGTGTTTGCTTCTTTCTCGTCTGCAAGAGAGTTTATTGCTTGTAAAGATAGACCGCGAAACAATTCACATACCTTCTAAAGTTCAATCTCGTTTCTTTAGCAGGAAGATCCAGAGAAAGTATTCTTAAGTAAAGCAATGACCCATGCAGGCGAACTGCAATTTATTTCATCAAAAATTATGACAGCAATTAATATCCATTATGAATGGATTTCGTCTCAAATGGGGGATCAGTCGCCCACATCGGAATAGAAAGGGAGGGGGACTGCATGGCAATTACTTGCCAATGACCAGGGGATCCTAAGAATACTGCATAGCTTTATAGGGAGATCAACTTAATTTTCTCGTGACAAAACTAAACGCCTCCGACTCCTCACCCCTCCCCCCGGGTAACTCCTCTCCCTTTCCGAGTGCGACAAATAATGACCGATCCCAAAGCAGTATGAGGAACGTGTTTTTTATTTCATTAGTTTGTATTTTATCATTATAAAATTCATTCAATCTCACAATAAACGGTGTGAAACCATTTATCCTTTTTGACATCAATTCGGCATTATCTGTTTTGCGTCACTTTTTTTTTTCTCGTCTTAGATATCAGAAACGTTAAATTGTATGTATCTTCTATTTTCCTGTGACGTTTGATGCCTTGAGCTCTAAAGCTGGGGAAGGCTCAGACACCGAGATTTTAGACTTGGCTCTTGAGTGACCAGCGCATTTCTCATCATTCGGTCCGGTTGGGTATCTGTCAGACCAGTATAAATAATGTGTCCACACGTTCATATTTGTGTAGACGCTCTTCTGTGAAAAAAACCCCATCATAGGTATATTAACTACAAATAGGAGAGAAGTATAAATCGGGGAAAAAAATAAAGAAAGACGAGAATTTGGATGCTCATGTAAGATTTGTTTCCACAAAGAATAAAACATGTACAAAAAATATCGCTTTTGCAGAAAATATTTGCTAAAACTAATAGCTGACTTTTTAAGACACGGCTCTTTAGTATACAAATTAAGCCTTCTATTATAAGTTCTCTTCATGATAAAAATGCATTTAATGAGTTTACATAAAGGTCATTGTTACTACAAAGAGTGGTTTTCCCTTTACGAACAAAATATTGCATCAGTTGCTTGGGTGATCATTTCAGTAGGCTGAGAAAGAGTGTTCTGGCTTTTATGTTCGGTCACGTGCGATTACACCGACATAACGGCTTCAGTCCAGGACGTAGATTATGAGGTATAATCAGTTATATTCGGAAAGTTCGACTCTTTGGATGACTATTTCATCTAACGACTTCTGTTTTAGTGGTTTGTCTATCCGACTTGGGGTATAAATGAATGTTCTCAACTTGTCAAAAACTGCTCAGTACTTTTTGCAATAGGCGGTGAGCGCAAGATTAGCACTGAAAGATTCGTAGGGTATCCCCCATGCACAATGAAAATGATAAATAAACTCACGTCAAAGTCTTTGCAATTCTTGTTTGTTAACTGTGAACCGTCCGGTCGACAATCCACGTCTTCATCTACAGGTATAGTCAGCTCGTAAGATCCAAATGGACTCTGACACTCTTCTGCTCCAAGCAGTACGTCCTGACACGGGGAATCACTAAGGTAATGGCAGCACATTGCTTGAAAGCGAACATCGTCTCTCTCCAAGCAGAACAGAGAGTCCTCTAAAAAGCACACCAAAACCGTAAAGGCTTACTAAGTAATTTAGTGGCCTATCTTGTTAATATCTTAATAAGAAACGAGAGTTTTGGAGTGTCACTGCGGGGCCCTACGAAGAAGCTAGAGTTGCTCGCGGCTGCGTCTCGAGCAACTCGTACGCTTCTCTCGTGCTCTCCAAACTTCCCGCGTGCATCCATAACTCGATATACACACGCTAAGCATAGAAAAGTTCTTTAATAGTCAATCAATGTATGAATACTTACTGTTGCCCTTCTTCTTCTCTGCTTGGCACTTGGCGGTATCTGTAATTGCAAATCGGTCAAATTCAAACTTTCTCCAAACGTCCATGTTTTGTTGTCGGAATTCTCTCATTTTTCCATATCCATCTCGAAAAAACGAGGCACTCATATGTCGAAGTCTTAGATAAACAGTTGCTGGAAAGTTGTTTTCTCTTTGAGTTTCTTTTCCATAGAGTTCAACATACATCTATGAAAAATAAAGATCAAGTTGTTGACTGATTAACCATCGATTCAAAACCACGCAGAGAGATCAAATGTGTCACTACCAAGCCACAGTGGAAATTAGAACAATTCTTGTTTCTCAGTCAGGATTGAAAGGCCATAACAGAAGAAATCACTAATAAGTTACGCATGCAGCAGGCAAGAAGACACAAACGCAAAACTTTACTTTAACGATTTTGATAGTAGCTGTCATGATAACAACACGATAGTGATGAAGATATCATGTCAATGCGATGTGATGTAGCGCTGCTTGGTGGCTTGAACTAAAAGGAAATCCAAAACAACGTGCCTTGTAGTATTTACGGTAAAACTACAGCTAATATTGACTTAGATCAAACGCATCTCAATGCGACTGAAGCGAAATGGCCTCCCTTAAATCTAGCTACGGATCGGAAACCTTCTGCTGAATATCAACGCGAATCATACGATCTGAAAATTTCATAAAGTTACAACTGAGAGTATACTGAGAACTAGTATTTACAAGCGCTGAGCTCATTACACTAATCATCAAAAGACGCAGCACAGTAGAAATATCGAGTAGTAGAAAAAAAACACAAACAAAAAAACGAAAAAGAAAACAATTAAAATCAAGCGAGTAGCACGATGGCCATGAAGGTTAGAGAGCGTACAGAGCAACAAGGCCAAGTAAATAAAGACCAAAACTAGTAAACTAAAGCAAATATGTGTTATGTTAGTAGCCATAGTCGTCTTTTAAGTGTTATAGCCATACGGTATCGATGTATGGCTCATTAGCAGTAGAGAACATATTTCCTACCTTCAAAAGACGAACATTGTAGCATGACTTGCAATTGTCAGAAACCTCTATGGTGAACGTCGCTTTGCCTCTGTGCAAATCATCAAAAAGCTAGTGCATAAAGATAGAGAAAAAGGGAAAACAACCTTTTTTTTTAAGTCATCCTCAAACTCTCAAAGTAACGAGGGACAACAGAAGACCTAACAACAAGAAGACCTAACATTTCAGGTATTCTTAATCTCGAAGAATTGTCAAGGGTTGAACTGACGACCTGCTCTATGAAAACAATGTTTGAGTGGCTCTTCATCTTTTAAAAGTAATCAACTTCGAAAGGAGTGCAAGTGAGCATTAATCACGATGAAAATACCTCTCTAAAATTGTAGTATGAGTTGTTTCACAAGTTTTAGATCTTCAAATATGAAAAACTACAGTGATATATTGTCCACACATACTGGACTATTATCTTCCAAAAATTTCCATATATACCATGCTATGGGAAATATAGCCAATCAAAATGCAGGAAAACCTGAACCCTGAACCCAATCTTCCCACTTTGTACTGCGACCCTTCTTCCGCCAAAATTTCATAAGGCAACACCTCTATGACTGGATCTCAAAATAAGTCATAAAAATACTAACCATTAAAATACTAACCGTAGCATGTTCAACACTGTTAAAAGACCATTTGTGTGTATTTGTTGAATATTTGAATCTGGTGAAGCATTTTCGCCCTTTACTTTCAATAGAATCGATTTCTTGTAAAGCATTAGTCAGTTCCAGTACACCTCGAAGTTGTTCATTCCCCCGAGCAGCTTCGCTTGCTCGTCGCTGAAAGTCTACTAAGGTATCACCAACTTTCCAAAGTGAGCGGAACTCAAAGCCTTTGTAAAACTGATAGAGATTCTGAGTAAAACTTGTCTCCATCTGCTGATAAGAAGTAAGCAAATCATCGAGGAACATCTGTTGTATGTTCTCAGCGATTGGAGAGTCTAAGTCTGCAAACCAAAGTTAACAAGGAACCAAATACAACGTTTCTTAAATGTGCGATCTTTTACGCTCATAATAATAACATCAAGTCATCCTAGCTAGACCTGGAGTCCCGTCCGTTAACCTATAAACTACCACTCTCCAGAGAAAACATCATCCCACCCCTTGCTCTATGATCATTGCTCTGCTTGAGAGCTGGTGGCTGAATGACTTGTAAGCTCCCTACTGTCTCCTAGTTACAAGCCCTAACTGGGTCTTTGTGTTGTGTTCTTGAGCAAGACTCTTCTGCCTCCAATTACTTCTCTCCACGTAGTGGAGTACAGGCAAACGAGGGGGTAACCCCACGATGAAAAAGCACCCAGTCCAGAAGGCAAAGAAGTAGTACTCAACACTCAATAAAACAGGAAATACTCTGTCAAAATTTAGAATTTCTGGCCTGCGAGCAGGATTTATCTTGCACTTTTGATTTTGGTAATAAAAACATATCATATGTTAGATTTAGACAGGAGTATATCTTATATACTCAGTTGTGTTCTGGATTGGTCTGCCTCCATATCAACGACTGCTGCTTTACTCTGCATATTGCACATACGTATGCGTGTAATCAACCATTGATCCTTACCTCCAGAGTTTCGCAAGCTCTCTATTTCATTCGATGTTTGCTCTAAATTAGGGATATCGAAGTTGTATCCACCAACTGCATTGTCCAGATCAATAACCTTGGCTATGAGATCAATCCTCGCTCCCCCAGCCATGAAAAATCGTTCTATCTGTTCCCTGAACTTTGCAAGGTTTCGTGGAAGTGACCTCTCCTCTATCATACAAACCAGGTCCGAAGTGAGTGCTTCCTTGTTCATTTCAAGGTTAGTCTTAAAGAAAGTTGAGAAAATTTTTTGTCAAAATTTCCTTTGAATTTTATCAGCTAAAAGGAGAGAAACCGTGAACATTTCATCTCCACCATCAATGTCTCAATGAAATAATGATACTAGCCGCGTTTTAAGATTTTAATAAACTCATGTCAGGCGGTCGCAAAATTTCCTTTAAAAGTGCTGAAATCTAGATCTATAGAGGGCTTATACCTTCATGATTTCCGGTACAGATCCCACATCCATTTTGTCAAAATCCAGATCACTAGAGTCGTCTAGGGCAGCGTATTCCTTACCAAACATCAGCCATTTTTCGAGTTTGTCCTTGTTGTCTTGAAGCGATCCAGTATTGCACTTTGAGGCAAAATGTCCGACAATTGTTAAAGCAGTCCCAAGTAATGCCAATGGATCTCTCCCTGCAGTACCAGTGGCAAATCCTACTAAAGCTTGGAGAACAATAAACAGGTCCTTTTTGTTGAACTGCGCTGCCCGATGTACGTCTGGAAGTTGGACGAGTATTTCTTCAAGTGAGCTTTTCATGCTTGCTTCCAATTCAGTAATGGCCTGTCCCAAAAGGATGAAAAACAAACATGCGGTTTATTATTTATCCATTTTGCACTCATCGTTGACATTAAAAACTTTGAGGGCTAGGTTAGGGATTAAGAGCGCTTGTCTGTAAAAATCAGACAAATTCTAAATTTCGCGGCAAGGGTGAAAAATTCGATTTCTTTCTTATTTTAATATTAGATAGGCTAGACTATAACTAAAATCACTGGATACTTTTTTGGCATGATATCTTTTTATTTCAGAGAAAAATAAAATAACAAAATTCCGTTAAAATCGTCATTTTTAGCAGCAAATCATTGCACAAGTTTGAGGGCTTCGCGTTCAAATACGAATCACTATCTCGTCTTTTTAACACTCAAATCTTTTTCAAGCTGATAAGACCTCACAAAACGATTTTTGTAAACACTGCGATCTTCTTTGCGCTTAAAATTTCATTTCTCTTCAGTAAAAATACTTCGTGAATAAAATAAATTTTCACCATGTGCTAAACCTTCAAATGGATTAAGCTCTTAGTGGTTGAATTTCGAAAAGATGTTCTCAATATAATTGTAAAAATTTGTTTGGGCAAATGATTGAGAGCGATACAAGTCTGTTAAAATGTAGTTAATTGACCTTTTGCATTCCAGTCGCGAGTCACGCATATTTTAATATGTTTTAACCAATATGAGGCCGAAAAATGTACATAGAAACATATTTCCAAATGCTCTAACTTCATTTACTGCAGAAGACCGATTCAGATACCATTTTAGTGTAATTCTCTTGTCGTTCGTCGTATTTAGGTTTGTATAAATGACAACGTCCGAAGAAACCACCAACCCTGTCGAACACCATCTTGTTGTCAAACGTTCGATATCTTTCTTTACTGTAGCATCTTATTCAATGGTTCAGTTGACTGCGAGTATTGCTAAAAGATAACATCTGACAGTCTAATTCAATGCTAAACTGAGTTGACTACAAACATGTGCGTCCTTTGAGTATTTGGGTTGTCACGCAATACCGGTGACAAAGGAACTTTAGGGGGTAAGTGACAGGCAGTTTCATCGGACGTTATAAATACGACGAGCGACAAGATAACCACAGTGAAATGGTCTTTTGATGTTTCTTCTACAGCAAATGAGGTTAGAGCATTTGGAAATGTGTACCCATGTACATTTTCCGGCCTCATATGGGTTGAAACATATATTAAAATTTATGTGTGACTCGCTGCTGGAATGTTGACCGCGAAAGGTCAAATAAGAGCGCAATGTTTACAAAAATCATTTTGTGAGGTCTTATGAGATCGAAAAAGAAGATTTGAGTGTTTAAAAGACGAGATAGTGATTCGTTTTTGCACGCGAAGCCCTCAAACTCGTGCAATAACTTGCTGCCAAAAATGACGATTTTAACGGAATTTCGTTATTTGTATTTTTTTCCCGAAATAAAAAGATATTTCGCCAAAAAAAGCATGCAGTGATTTTATTTATAGCCAAGCCTATCTAACATTAAAATAAGAAAGAAATCGAATTTTCCACCCTTGCCGCGATATGTTTAATTTTTACAGACAAGCGCTCTTAAACGCCAAAGCGTACTTTTCAGTAACCACGTGAATATATGGGTGAATGTGTGATGAAGAACTGACTCACTATCATATTATTATACAAATAAACTATCTTACTGAGTGGCTGACTAGTCGAAGGACTGACTGACTGACGGACAAACTATCTGACTGAGTGGGTCCTTAAATGAATATCCGGGCGGTACGCACCTGCACATAGGCTCTCTTCTCGCTCAATGCTATCCTTCTTGCCTCCACAAGTCTTTCTTTTTCTTTATGGACTTGAATCTTGGCTGGTAAAGGAAGGGCTTGCAGCACTTGCTTAATACCTTCCTGTCGTTCGATAGATGCCCGTATCTCATTGTAGGCATTTTCATATGATTGTGCATTATCTTTTATCTGCACAAGTTGTTCTTTAAACGTTTCCCATTTCATCAGAGGTGCAAATAGTTTATTATTTCCAAATCTATCAAATCCTTTCTTGTTTAGGAAACCCAGCCTTCGCTTTGCAACTGAAAAAAAAATGAAATGCATTTTCATTAAATTTCGCCGCTAGACTCTTTTAGCTGTTTTACTTTAGCAAGTAGTTCAAAGAAGTTGTTGGACGGTGCGACATCTTCCTTTTTGACTTTCGATCCATTCATTGTTGTTTTAAAGTTGCAAATCTTCTTCTGATTAGCTTTGAGCGACAACGTTATTAGCTTTTTAGAATCTAAAAGGAACCAGCGCTTCCCATCAAGGGTAAACAGAAGTAACATGTAAGACACGGGCTAGCAATAATTGTGCTGGAATACATTTTTAAAACAGCATTTTTCCGATTGGCCCATCATTTCCAAGTTTTATTTTGTATTTTTGTTAAAAATGAAACCTATCTTTAGTTTACGGTGGCTTTAAATTGCTTCGTCATGTTAAACACTAACGTTTTGATAAATCGAAGCCTCCACACTTTCTTTCTTTGTCTTGTTGACTATTGCAAGAAAATTATTTCTCGACAATTCTTGATCGCTGTTTTTCAGTCTTTTTTTGACATATAGGGTTAACATGACAGAATTACATCCTCTTTATATCAAAACAACCATGGTTTTAGTTGTATCATGTGTTAAGTGTTTATTGTTGAATTCCGATAGTATCAATCCAACATACTGAGTCACCTTTATTTGTAATCAGGGCTGTAATTTTTTGGTAATGCAAGATCCGAAAACTCAAAAGTCAGTAGATGTGCCAATCCATCTTACATTTTTCTAGGTCCTCATCTCTTCCAGTCGCTAAATCAGCTATAAACTCAAACACTGCTTGCGCATTTCTGGTGTTGTTGAGCCAAACAAGGTCTTCAGCGTATCTTGTCATCACCTTCATCAGTACCACTGGATATTTATCTTTCTGGCTGCGATCGAGGTTTAACTTTTGCAGGAAGGTGTCTGCTACCTGACCAGTTGAACCAGCGCTTACAGGGGCTGAGACAATAAAACGATATACAATGTATTTTATGGCTTATTCATGAACCGGAAAAAAGGATAAACAAAAGAGGGAAATGTAGCACAAAGGTATGCAACTTTTGGATCAAATGAGATACATTTTGGGATCATTTTATATCATCCTTTTCAAAAGTGTTGGAGGATACTTGCTGGGTCAAACGATAAAGGTGTTAAGAAAGGTTACGCGAGAAGAATAAATAAGCCGTTCTGCCCTAAAGAAATCATTATACCATATTGCTAGAAATTGCAGCCAAAGTGCAACACTCAACTTTGCCCGCTGCGACCTTTATTTCCAGTTGGTCCTCGAGAAGCCTCAGTTTGACCATCAGCCTTGCATGCTAGTCCGACTAGCTTGCTTCTCCGGCGGTATTTGCATTTGATTCCACGACCTCCGAGTCCACCTTGGCCTCCTGTCAGTTTAGAGGAGGGTGATTGATGATGTTCAATTCAAAACGAAGATGAAGTCCAGATTTGACTCTCCCAAAAAACCTTTACATTTTCATCTTATTTATTCATTTTTTCATGTAGCAATGCATCATTATTGCCATTATCCGTTATCAGCACTATCATCATTAGTATCTTCAAACGCATCTTAGTAATTTTCATCTGCAGATCGAAAGTGATGGTGTTTTAATCAAACTAAGGCAACATGCAGTTTTAGGTTTTTGAAATATGTAACTTAATTTTGGCGGAAGGGACGTAGTTTCTAGGGATCTCTCCACATCGCAAAAAATTATGCATATAGTTGGGAATTGGCTGCAGTAGCTCTAAAGAAGATCTACAAGGCGATAAGTAAATGCAGAATTTCGATATGCCACTTGTGAATGTGCAAAGGAGCTTTAAAAATGCAGAAGATGATGCGAAACGTCACCTTCTCCCCCCACACCATTTTTAGCCGCTTGTCCTCCTGTTCCGCGACACGTCTTTAACTCTATATTCCCGAGCAATCTTGTTAAATAGAATGTTTGACGACCAGCGTTTCCTCCATTACCTGTTTTTAGACAAATCATAACTTTGGCAGCACAAATAAACGTGTTATAATCAATTTCGATATCATCCACTCAAATACACATTTTTGAAACAAAATTCAACCACTCTTTCTGTGCCAATATTCTTTACTTTAAAATCTTGCAAGTTATTATCAAAAAATGAAATGGAGTGAATTAATAAAAAAAACAACCGAACAAAACAAAACAAAACAAAAACAGTGACATAACCATACTGTACGAAGAAAATAATAAAAAGAACAAGCAAACAAAGAGAGCAATAACAAAAAGCAACAACAGCAATAAAAAATCACAAACAAATAACTGGAAGGTGAAAATAAGTTATTCAAAGTGACCGGCGAAGTCAGGAATATTTAATTTCTGATCTATCAAATGGGAAAAAATTCCCACGTTGGTTTCGGCAACCTTTTGCTCCGAGAATAATTTTCCTATTAAAATCGAGGTTTTGAAACTTATGCTGAGAGTTTTAGGCTTTTAAGGAATTGTGTGTTGAGAGAGATGATGGAATTTTGGAGCGCCCTGTTGCAGTTTTGAGACGTACGAGATATATTTAGCAACCAGTCTTTAATGGTACAAGTGAAGTAATTAAACACACGCGAGCCATTTTTTATTTATGATTGCTGATCACTAACCTGACTTTCCAGAGTATCCCCCATCTCCTCCATTTCCTCCTTTGGCACCTGGTGTCCCTTTGATATTTTCCGTACACCCGGTGACTTTACCCTTGTCATTCCTCTTAGTATGGGCATTACAGTCTGACTGTGTTTTATCCAGCTCCTGTTGTAATTAAAAAAAGCTCACTTGTAATTACCTTACCGTTGTATGAATCTATAGACTCTTTAGTGTCACATACGGATAAACATACTAAGATGTGGCTATATCACCGGAAGTCAAAGGTCATTCATATCATATCTGTTTTCTTTTCTGAGTGATAATCGTCCATCCATTTTGCCAAGAAAATTTTTGAGCGAGATTTCGTTATTGATACAGTGAAACCTTGGTGGTTCTGATTATAATTGGGTAGATGGGATTACTTGATAACAAATAGAGAGATATTCAGACAAACAGACAAACAAACGCATATAAATTTAAATACATATGCCACTGGCATAAAAGTGGGTGTTTCCTAATTTTTATACCTTTGCCATGCTGTCAGCCCCTTTCCTCCCGTCCGCACCATTTTGGCCTTTGTTTCCATTACCGCCGTTAGTTATGATGTTGATGTATCCTACCACAGTATGGGCTGATATCTCCACTGATAATAAGGAAGAAATATCTTTAAGAAAGCAGAACTTACGGCAGCTGGGATTCTAAAAAAGAGACGTAAGGTGGGACCTTCAAAATATTCATCATATTCATCACTCTGAATGTGAAGATCATTACCATTGTCACTATTTTCACACTCAAGAGGTTTCTAGCACATTCTGACATATTACGTTGCCATAGCGTCCTTGGTACTGAAACTCCCTTACGTCATACATTATTAGCACAGAGATTACGGGCTGCACTTAAAGCCATCTTTTTACCTATGGTCCCATTTAGACCATGGTTGCCATCCTTTCCATCAGCGCCAGGTTCAAGTTTATCAAAGGTTTGTAGCAGATCTGGAGCTCTGAGATCCAGTTTACTTCCTTTCAAAAATGAAAGCTTACGGCTGAACATTGTCAATTTCTTGGTGCCACGCATTTTAATGTCTCCCTGTGTAACAAATCATTGATCAAAGGTTGAAAATTCGAATAATTACACATCGTATCTATTAACATTCTATTGATAAGTATTAATTCATGCGTTCCTATTTGTCAGGTCAGTTCCTCGTGTATCATGTAATTTTGAAATAACTGTTTACCAAAGAGGTTTTTCGCACTTTTGTAACTAACTTAATAGGTCTCCCTGATTTCTAACTTCATGTTTTCATAATTTCACTATCTCCAAGTTCAAAATCGTCGGTTTTCAAAATGAGGAATATACTATATGCATAATATTTATTGCAGCCCTCAGCTAATTTTAATGAAGCACCTCTTTAATAATCCCGCTATGTTCAAAAAGCCCTCCGACTAGAACACGAAAAAAATAAACGATAAGCTCCTTAGGCGCCCATTGTGGCGTTGGCTAGACTTAAGTACAAAACTGTCAAACGCACCTTCACATAAATGGTATCTGCCATGACTGCAAGCTCGATTCCATTAGTTTGTTCCTGGGAGTCTCCAAAGTTGACCTTTTTCTTTGTTTTTAGTTGCTCTTTTACGAAATCCATGTGCACTACTCGGCCCAACACTTGGTATCGGTCTATTGCACAACCAACGGAAAATCAGTTGATCTTAAGAACTCTTTCTTAACAAAGTCGATGCAAATCTCTCTAGAGGTTCTTTAAAAGAACCTCTTTAAAATTCGGTAGCTGTATAAATAGCCTTTATTTGCAACTTCACAAAATAGTTATTGTCTCAGTAGTTCAGAAAGGTTAAGTTGAATAAAATAAGGGCAGAGTCCTATAGAATATTAAACCATTGTTTTAATTAATAAATGATCAAAAGATCTATTATATCGAATGAGACCAACACATCAACGCCACGATCAAAAAAGATGAGCTCTACACTCCTAATCCAACACGAAAAAGAGAAACTGCTACCTTAGTATTTCTTGTCGATCAAACAAATTACCTCAGACATTACCTGAAAGGATGCATCCGTAAAACTCTGCTCTCATGGAGATATGACCATTCCATGATTTTGGGTTTATTTGGACGGACCGGGCTATGATTGGCTGAATTAGTACATGATTCACAATGGTGTCCCTGTCCTTGTTTGCGTCAAAAACCTGAACAGGATGGCAAACGAAGAGAAAAATTGTCTTTACCTTTGCAGAAACAGTCATGACATTTTTGTTAAGAACTGACTCTCGACTTTTAATTAGTTACATTTCTCGTTAAAACATGAGCAATTCTCTGTTCAATCCAAAATTTTGATTTTAATGTCTTTGTTTGTTTCAATAGCGAAGTTTGTTTTTTTACAACTCAAATTAAATTTTTCGCAGCAAATTCTCAAGTTAATTTTATTTCTTTTATAAAACTTTGAATACTTGAAAAGTATGAGAAATTATGTTTGACTGAAATGTTTATCAGGCAAGATATACTTCACCAGACCTTTTCAGCCCCATTCTCCTGGTAAATCTGAAAAGAAGGGTTGCCATCAAGAGTGTATGAAAGAGTAAATGTCTTCACCCACTGATCGTAGTCTTGACGCCCTTGAGTAGCGAGCTTTGTAATTCTCACATTTCTTCCAAAATCCACTTGTAGCCACTGATTTGTATCATTAGCCCCAGCTGACCAGGCGCCTGTTTTTCCATTTGCAGCCGCGTGATTGAGTCTTCCGTTGGATGGACCGTGATTTTTCTTGAAGGTGGAGGATGCCGTCATTTGCTGGAATGTAACGAGACCACTTTCCAACCCAAGTGCTGTTTCTCCTGTACATGCTTCTCATGAAAAAAAAATGAAAAAGGAAGGAAAATAGTCATCTTTATATACTAACTCATCGGTAGATCAGATTTGTTACTTAAGGGGGAGGGGGGGGGAGGGAGGGGGAGGGGGAGGGGGAGGGGGAGGGGGAGGGGGAGGGGGAGGGGGAGGGGGAGGGGGAGGGGGAGGGGGAGGGGGAGGGGGAGGGGGAGGGGGAGGAGAATAGCGCATCATTATTCACCTCAAAGACAGGGCAATGGGTATGAAGACGGCTCAATGTTTCACCTCGGTTTCTCAAGCGGAAATTTTTCTGGTAAACGATCCTAACTTCAGATCGATCAGGTCGTCGAGGGGTGAATATCCGTCACGGACAAACACGGACAACAGATGTTTGAAAGATCTTCCCAACAGACTAATCACACTTTGGGCATTGTTGGAGGACTGTTTTTATAGAAGATAAAAATATGCTATACTCTAACTGGAATGTTAGTGTTTCGAAAACGTCCCAATTAACAGAAGTGGCTTATTTGGATAAACATTTGTAATACCTGGACTTAAAGGAACAACCGAGGGCGTTTCAAACCATCTCATGGGGACATACTCGATTTCCCCATTGAAAGATTTGTCTCCATCGGTTAAGGTAACACATCCATCATCTGCAAAGAGCAGCAAACAGAATTAGTTTTTTTAGCCTAACTTCTACCTGCACCGTTTTAGAATTTCGGATATAGTTACGATCGCTAATTAACGTTCATTTTCGAGCCTTTCTCTGTTGTAAAGATGAGGCGTATTAATTTCTTGTTCTGGTTCCTTGTACCAGCCTAATTTGTATACCCGAAAACATGCAAATTCTAGGTTCGATAGTGGACTCTATCCCAAGAACGTTTTTCTTTTTCTTTCCTTTTCTGTTTGAAAGCGTTACACGTGAAAGTCTGCCTCGTAATAGAAGGGGAAAAAATTATTTCCAAACATTTACCCTGATCAAAGAATCTTATTGGTACCGGTGTTGTACTGGTTCAAGGGTTTCCTTGATGGTTTAAGTCGGTGGTTGAAAGCTAAACAAATACGTTTTAAGGCTGGTACCTGTTCCATTTCTATCGTGCACTACCTACCTAATCGCACAACTATTAGCTACCGGTAGATGATTCCTCAGATACTGATCCACATGATGTATAATATCTCTTTTTTTTACCTGAACTTAGCTATAATAGGTAGCTTGTTTGCATAATGATATCATCATCGTTATCGAAGCAATGATTCAAGTTCTTAGACTGGCATACCAATATTGCACTGAGATAAAATGTTTTATGGCGATGAAAACTTAGTTTGAGGATGACAGTGATAGTAATAGCTTTAACAAACAGTGGAATAACAATTATCATCGACTAAACTCTATATGAATTATTACAACTACGGCAAAATCAAAAGACACGTTCAACTATTGGATTATAACTAGTTAGCTTCCTCTTCGATCCTAAATCTCTCGGAAAAAAGCGCAGCGCGTGAGAAAGAGATACCTAGACTTACCAACACGTCCTGAAAAGAAAAAAATAAGGAAACAGGTTATTTCAGAGCCACTTACCTTTACCGTACACGAGATCTAAAGCCGTAAGAGAGACAAATACCAGTAATCGTTGCATTACTTATCCTTTTTGAAGTGAAAACTTATCCGTGTGCGTTTCCACGAGATGATGTCCGATGTGAGCAAAAGCTTTCGTTAAAAAGTTATGTTGGCGCCCAAATATTACCTCAGAAGAAGTCCAGCAGATGGCGATATCAAAAACTAATTGATACAGGAGTAGTATGTGTTTTTCCATGTGTAAAAGGACATGCCTGTCTTCGTTTAGAAGTGCTGTACCTGGTTGTTAAAAAGGAATTTTCTTGTACTCGAATACACAAATATTTTTAAATTTTTGTGACGTAATGAGAATGCCGAACCTTCTCTAGCTTCCATGAGTTAACGTAACTCATCGATGCACTTAGCGCGTTTTTCCGTTTTGCGCTAACGACAATAGAGGGATCTTTTACGATAATTTCGAATGCCCAAGCATTCAATTGCGGCGGAAAGATTTTCCATACAAAAGTGTCCAAACTAAAAAAACTTTTGACATCGATTTGTGAAGTTGTGGCTTTAGGAATCAGCCAATCATTAAGTATTCAAATATTATATTTGGTTTTGGGGATTTCTAGCGACATTTTCAGACACCTAAGTGCGTTTTTCTTCATATATTCTGTTTTGGTCTGCCCGTTAGAGAGGGGGAAAAATTCATTAGTGGCTAATACTTTCAGTCTAATTTATGACAAATGAATTGAGACATTCACTAAAATCTCAGCAGGATAACAAAAACAAGTTCGCCATGAAAATCAAAACAAGGCATTTGACATGATCCATATCAATAAGACCGAAATCAGAGCCTACACGAAACAATGCTGCAACACCTTAAACGGATCAATTACTTGCATACGATATTTAAGGGAAGAGGGAAAATTCTAGACTTGGGTTCTTGAATCCGGAATGATATCTTAAAATTCTCAACGGTGGTGGCAGAAGTGAGGACTCGGCACAAGGTGAGGTGTTCTTTAAGCGTAAAAAGTTCAATTCCTAAACCATTCGTTTTTTCCTTTGAATGCCATCCGAATTCTACTAACTGGAAACGCTTAAGGTGCAAAGAAATTATTACAGGCCACCTAATTCCATCGTTACCAGCGTCACTCGATCTAAATTTACGCTTAAATTCTGAAGTCCACGACTTCACTTCCATTCCTTCCTTTAATGAACAGATCGGAAAAGTGCCGTTTTTCTTTTTTTCCTTTCCTTTTTAACATCGATAGGTTCCTGGCTCTGCATTAGTAATTTCATGGACTAATTTTCAGGTTGTATTGATTTTAATCCAAAACCTCGTAAGTCAAAATGCGAATGGCAACGCATTTCTATCATTATGTTTCTGATAGCTTATCAACTTTCAATTAAAGCAAGCTTTGAACTGGAATTCGCTAACGACTGACAAAAATATCCATCTTCATATGAATCACCGAGTGCTTGATTTGTCAAGCTCGAGATGTCATTTTTTAGACTTTTATGGTCTATTTGCAGAGTTTGTTTTAAAAATCTAGCTGTGATTTATTTTATTTGTTGGAACAAATAACCTCCAACGGCGAATACCTGTTCTGTAAAGGAAACAAACTTCACTTATAAATATTAATGTGAAAATGGTTCGTAATTTTAAATTGCAACTAACCTTCCTTTTAGTTCAGGTTTCTTTTGGTTTCGTTGAGATGCATGTCTTGTGCAACGTGTAAAATGTAAAACAAAAAAAGGGAAGAAGGGGGGACAAGATAAATAACAAAGTAAATTCGGTAACAAAATTTCTCGGTAACGTGGAGAGAATGTTGCACCTTTTCTTTTACTAGCATAGTTTGACTATTTCTAGCTTCCTTTCTGCCGTTTTTACTTAAGTTCTCTTTGGTCAATGATGAGCGATGTTAGCCTTTGTACTTGTAATTACTTTGGTGTGGCTCTTTCGTTAATTGAAAACTGCTCTGTGCCCAATTATTCGAGGTCATTTTAAAACTATCTGTTGCTAAAGTGAGGAGACGACAGCCAGAATAACCGGAAATCTTATCTATGGTTCATTACGACCAAATAAAAAGTTAAGCAAACAAGCTATTGAATATCTGTGTTTTGTGGAATATTTATCTCCGATATAATTTGCAAATTTAAAATTATCTTTCGTTTCAAAAAAGCCCATTACCATCAGTCGTAACCTCCATGCATGATACAAGTCATTCTTATCACCAACAAGTAACTTTCCAAACGACTAAATATAGTCTATTCATTTTAACCAGGAAAACGCGTACTAAAGTGGAAATTGGTCCTATCAAATCTGAATTCCATTTACTTTAAACTTATGCTCGTAATTGACTACGGAGTTATCAGTTAATTAGATTCTTTTAGATATAATTTGCAAATTTTAATTTATTGGCAGGCTTTGAATCTTTCGTTTCAAGAATTCAAAGATTTGTGGATGATATATTTTTTCTATGGTTGATTTATAATATCAATTTTTTTCTTAATCTTGTGGTGTGAATCCTTTTTAATTTTCCTCTTCAATAAATGACTTTTTTTTTTAACTTTCTTTAAACAGCTTTCAAATTTAGATCAACGGTATGGAAATTTGATCAATATTGTCAGTCTATCTATCAGCCCTTCCCGTTTTTTTGGTCAATATTTGTCCATCTACTATTTTCTAGTTGAAAACATTATGTAATTTACCTGAGAGAAACTTCTTATTGGAAAATGCACACGTCATTTATCCATTTATTGGAAAAGGTTCGCATATTTCCGCAACTTGGCCTGAAAAAAAAAATTCTCATCATCATATTTCTTTGAGAAAAAAAAGCATATTTTATTTTCATGTATAAATAATGTCTGAGAACTGAGACATCGCCAATAATAATAAATTTTTCATAAAAAGAAGTAAACTCTAAACCCATAGGTATAAAAAAAGGTGTCGGCTTTTGGTTTAATTTTTATTTCTTTGTTGTCATTACCATACTTTTTTTCGCTATTTTGCTTATCCCCAACCTGGAGTGTATTATAAATGATTAATACATATTAACTATTTCAAAACAGGTCACGTCTGATTACCAATGAATGTTACTCATTTTATAAAATTTATGAACTCTTAACTCTTGTGATTTTCATAACAGGTGTTCCGCTTCACCCTTCTGACGGATTAACAGCGCCTTAATCGGTTGTAGTAACTGCTCCTTCATGTTTGGTCAGATCTTCTGGCTGGAGTTTTCAGTCATAATCTTAATTTTTGACCCGGCGACATTTTCGGAACAAAATCATGAAGAGTAAGTCTTTTAAGGGTGTTTTTGAAGTACATATGTTTAGCTCACAAAGTGAGTATTGCACGGTCATCGAGAAGACCCACTAACGCTTTACCTCTATGACGTTCCGTTGTTAGATGACTTTTCCTATGTACTCATGGCCAATACCAAATCATCCCACTAGCTTTGATCTCTGTCCATCAATCGTAAAATAATTTTGGGATCAGGGTAATCCTACTGAGTATATCACTGATAAACTCAGAGGAATGATGGTAATAAATCACTCTGTATCATTAACATGGATTGTAATTAATTTTATCTATTTTCCACTCCATTCTCGAGCATCTTCATTTCTGAGTCGTAGACCAGGCGTGACAAAATGGCGAGGTCAGCAAACGATGGATATTGATTTCTGTAAGCCTTAATCTCCATTAATCTGACCGGACTGTTTGTATACTACTAAGATAAATGGCCACATTTTCTTACGAACCGTTCTTCTTCTTTTTGTCAAGGAAAATGGTACAGCAATGTGGTGATTTTGCAATCTATTTTCAGAAGCAGAAAGGCTTATGAAAAAAAAAAACCGCACTTATATATATTCATCAGTTTCGGCGAGATAATGATCTGTTGGTGGGCTCAATGATCAATTTTTTTTGGACTTACTCTCGACACTGTAGGTATTTTCGGCTTCAAAACTTGGAAGCATTCAATTTTTGCCAAGCGATTGTTTTGGCAAAAATAGAAAGTTATGTCTCGCTAATTGGCTTGAAATTCATACCAAAAAAAAATGGATAATGAGTATCATTCTGCTTAAAATTCAGATTCATTCTGTATGGTGGCCATCCCTGAAAGACAAACAAACGTTCTTGTTTATTACCACTCTGATGTTGTCTTCTCATTGCGATATTTTCAGTATTAGCTTTCATTAATTCCTTTGCATTATTTCCTTCGTGATGTTGTAACTTTTCTTGAATTCGTCCCAGTCATGACCTAGAGACAGAAAGAACAGCGAACGCCACCAATACTTTGAATGTACTGTTAAATAGCCATGACAAGAGACTGAGACCAAAGTTTGGAGGTAAGATTTTGAAAGGAGAACTGCAGTTATCTGAGTTTGATTTTCTTTCTCACCTCAGTTGTTTGGAATAAAGATAATAAATTTAATTGCCAAGGACACCATGAGGAAAAATTATAGAGCGACTGCGCATCTTTTGGAGGACACGACTTAGATAACATTTCGTTTTCTTTTTGATTATCATAATAATTTGTTTAAAAAGGATATCCCCCTATAGGAGGAAGCCTTACCTCCAGACGACAACAAAAAAGGCGAAGAATTCGAATAACAAAGTAGCCCATAGGTTTATACTCTTTTAAAAGGAGCAAAGTGATAAAAATAGCAGCAGAAAATGACATTAAGGAAAAAGCACGCATGCCATTTTTTTTCCTTTTTATCTTTATTTCATTAGGAAGGCCAGTAACCGTCTACGTTGACTTATACATTGTTGATATTGGTGACATTTCGGTGACCAATATGGTAAGATATTTTAGTTCTGATTAATAAGGCTTTTAGTAAAGAAAGATACCGATTCTGATAAAAGACAAGGGCAAAATGCAATCCAATCTTCTTCAGCACCTAATAAGCAAAATTAAGGAGGCTTATATAGTGAGGGAGCAGATATTTTGAGTCCTTCAGCAAGATAAAAACCAGTCTATTTAACTAGAGTTCAATAATAAAAAGATTACGTTTAATTTCATATTGTTAATGCAATAAAAGCCAAACTGAATTAATGTATCTGTCAATTTAAAGGAAAATGTTCAGATTCAGTGATCAGCATGGAGATAAATGGAAGCCCTAGATGTATACCTCAAATGCGTCTTTTTGTTTGCCTTTTTTGTTTGTTTTCTTGTTGCTTTGTTTTTCACTTAGCTGATTGTGTTTTGTTTCTCCAATTCTATTAAAAAGGATTATAGAATGACAATGTATTTTCGTCAAACATGGGAGGATCCTCGGCTCAGATTCAATGGCACCTCTCAGATTGTGGCTCAAGGAGACCTACTGGACAAAATTTGGATCCCAGACACTTATTTTAATAGCGAAAAGAGGTCAAATTTCCACGAGATCACTAAGAAAAATTATGTGTTGATATTTTGGCCCAATGGAACAGTATTCTTTAGTATAAGGTAAGACCAAGCTGCATGGTACTCTAATGGAATTCTTTTTCATCGTGGTTAAAATCGTCATTACAATTCCTAGTGGCAATTCATCGATAAGTTAATCAATGATTTTAGGGTATACTAGCAAAAGACTTTTGATTCGAAAATAACAGAGAGTACTCTGTTGCAGGATTTCAGTCACTGGTGTTTGTCGAATGAAGCTACGCAAGTACCCCATGGACAGTCAAAAGTGTGAACTGAACATCGTGAGCTGTAAGAGGAAAAATAGCTGTTATTTTATAATCTTATGTTATAAGAGAAGCGAAGTAAATAAACCTACACTTTTTTTAGACGGTTTCTTTTCGTTCATCTTTGGAGGGCCACATTAACGCGTCTGTTGATAGTAATAATCGTATTATTTTTAATATTTTATTTCTTCTTTGAAATAGTGTCAACAGGACCTGGAAGGTGGGGCTTGACTTTCACTTCGCCTACTTGTTTAGTGTAAAATTCCCTTTAAGATTTCATGATGCACAACTGTAAACAATCTTGCATTTGCCCTTAGATTCTTACTCAGAGGCTGATGCCATATACACGTGGAAAAGGGGTCACGAGCATTCAATAGAACAAGCTCCTGATATCTCCCTCCCACAGATGGATTTAGTGAAAATCCAAAGTTCGGAGACAACAGATGTGTACTCCACAGGTAGGACCAACAACAAGGACTTAGAGCAAAACAAACAAACAAAAAATCTACGCATTTCTTGTATCATCATCCTATTTGGAAAAAAAAATATACTTTCCTGGAAATCAATTGCGAACGTAATCCAACTCTGCCCAGTGACAAACAATCCCCCCTTGGAGTTATTGCTCTTCATTTTGGCTTATTAAAACAGATCAAATGGACCAATTTCTATCTGTACCCTGAAATACTGCTTTAAAACAATGGTCACATGAGGCTATAAGTAGGGATAATGGTAAATAAATCTCCTTATCAAAACACTAACTGATAACCTAAAGTGGTTGCCTTCTATGCATTTATAATTAAATCTCAAGACCTAAAAACAAACTCAGTTATCAGACCCCATTGCATTGATGCTCACCCACGATTTTACTTTCAGGGAACTATTCAAGACTTAGTTTGACGTTTACTTTTAAGAGGAGACTAAGTTTGTTTATAACGGAGACGTACATCCCATCTATTATAATTGTGGCCTTGTCCTGGATATCGTTTTGGATAAACTACAAGGCAGCGCCTGCAAGAGTTGCGCTCTGTATCACAACGGTGAGACATGACTAAAAGTAATGACAATAACAGAACTGTAAGTTCATCAGCATATCGAAGAAATGATTATTAAAGAAAGCGTATAGGTTGTCACAGAAGATTCCACGTCTTTTCCAGGTCCTTACCATGATAACTCTTACCGCAGCAGTTCAGAATTCTCTGCCTCGAGTAACTTACACAAAGTACAGTGATTGGATACTGATGCTGTGTCTAGTGTATGTATTTGGCGCCCTGGTTGAATTTGCCATCATCAACTTCCATGATAGCTTGGAGACGAGAAAGAAAGATAAACTGAACAGGAAACTTAGGAATGTTGACGTGGAAAAAGGGGTTTGTCATAATGATTCCATTTTCATCATCATGATAGTTACCGTTGTCATCATCACTTTTATTATTCTTAGTTTGTGTGTCCGTCTTTTTTAACTTATATAAATCGATTACTTAAGGGGAAAACAACGCACCTTGCAAATTCCGTGGCATAGAGGGGAATATGTAAATATATATCTTATTAGACGTTTTGGTGTGTAGTATCTCTGAGTGTTTTTACGGGTTGTGCCGTATTTTGACGAGCCCGTAAGGCGAATCAAGATACAAACAACGAGTCCTTACGCCCACTCAATTTAAATGGTCGTATCGGTAAATAAAATAGATTCTGTGAACCTCATTCGAATAGCACCTCTGATTTGGATGTTACCCTTTCGTTCTACATTTATGTTCGTTTTGTTCTGCTCTCTCTCTGTCTTCTGCAAACACATTTTTTAAAATGGATTCGTATTCAGGTCTACACATATATGCTTATTTGCATGGTTTATCTGCTGTTCATCCACTGTTAATTTCCTGACATGATACTCTATCTACTAGAGTGACACAGGTGATGGAGAAGGCGGTGATCTCAAGACGAAATACTTGCAGCGTCAACTGTCTTCTTTGCGGGAGAAAATTAAGTTATTTGGGGAGCAAGACGTCAATGTACAAAGGATTGACAGCCGCAGTAGAATATTGTTTCCATTGACATTTCTTATGATCAACCTAATGCTTTGGATTTACTTCGTTATCGATTCTGCCGAAGACTAATGGTAAATTACGGATTTAAGTACAGAACACGGTGGAAAATTCTGCATTAGAAACACTGGACTGTCATGGAATAGAACATATAGAAATATTTGGGGGACTATGCACACTTCTTGGTGTGATAAGTGAAGATATTTTTTGGACCATGCTGGAAATGGCGATGAAAAATATACAATTGCAAAGGCTTTGTGATTCGAACTTTTTTTTCCTATTTTTTGTTGGATATTCCATCAGCCTTTCGGTATGTCGCACCAGGAGTAAGCAAAGAATGTGAGTGAAAATAAAATGGAACAAAGAACACGAGACGTGTGTTTTGACAGTTCTTTTGGAAAAGTTAGGAAAGTTTTACAAAGTCTACTCGGCCAAACCTTGAACTTCTGTTTATTGTCGGTCAGCTTAACAAGAATCGTTTTTGTATTCCTCAGATTCTAGCGATCGTGAAACAAGGAAACAATACAGGTCAAATTTAAATTATGGAGACTAGAATAATGTCATCCAGTAGTGTTAAGGGCAATAAAGAAAAGTCGGGCAGAATACAATTTTTTGAAAATCAACGGAGTGTCTAATGATAATAAAGAATTTAAAGCTCAATCTATGGTCTTTTCAGACATATTACATTAGCGTCTTCTGAAGCAGTTTGGTTTCAAAAATTTTAACGCCGGACAAGAAGCTGGAAGTTTGAATGACTGCCGCACTGGCATATCAACGGGGGAATTTAACTTTTGATTGCTGAAAATATACTCCGAAAGTATCAAGAAATTTTTATTAAAAAAGAAAATTTCTCTCCTTTACATATGGAAGTGAAGTTAATGGCGGTTTGTTCTTACAAATTGATTTACATTACAAAAATGTATGTAAACCGATGAAATCTAACAGAGACTTTTTAAGAAAGGTAAAGTTTTTTCGCGATCCTGGATGACCAAACTTGAACTTGTACTTAAAAAGATCCACAGCATTTCTTAAAAAAATTTTTTTTCGTTTTGAAAGGGAAGGGTTGGGTTTATGATTTGATCATGTCTATTTATGAAATAGATTGATTAATACTCATCAAATTTTCATGGCAAACTGAACACCCTACAAAACAGCACGCGGTGTATATAAACGAAACGCTAAAGAACAAAGGTAATTATAACTATGAACAAAGATAAATATAACTACTCGTAGTTATTAAGCTTATCATCATGTTAGTTATACTACGCATGCCCTTGAATTCAACTTAATTTTATAACTTGAACTAAAAGCGGTGCACCATAGCGCCGTCTTTTTACTTCATTTGGTGACATACAAAAAAAAATGAGGGAAAAAGAAATTTATCAGCAATTTCAGCTTTTTTTTTTTTTCTTTGAAACTACTTAGCCGGTCCATGGGTTTACCTTTTACTTTAAAAGCCATGCGGTACGTGTGCAATGTGACGTAAGAAACAGCTGAAGAGGACTTCGAAATGTTGTTCTCCTAACACCGTACCAATGTTATTCATTTCATTGTTTTCATGTTTTCTCTGTTCTTTTTGTTTTCATTGTAATGTTGTCTTTTATTGACATTGATAATTCAAGTTTTACTTCTTACTTCACTCTGCTTTCCTGGCTTAAAGAGTGCGAAACGTTTAAATAAGATAATCTTTAGTGCATACCTGTACAAACCTTGCAGGTTTTCGTACAATACTACAACTTGGCGAGATTTTCAAAGATTTATAAGTCAAAGGAGAAGGGGAACATGAGTTTGTTTATACTCTGTGCAATCAGATACTACTTAGGCAAACGTCTTGGTGTAAAAATTTGCGGTCTCCTTCAAACAGTGATTCAGAACAAAGAGGAATTGAACAAAGAAGGACGAAAATGAATTAAGATAATTTCTTACTATTGATAAAAATTGCATCAAAGCCTAATTGAATTTGAAATGTGTAATGTTTGATTTATTTGCGGAAACTTTCATTGCCATCAAAGCAATGGAAGTTTTACAAGAATAATTCTCTTTAAGAAGAAAAAAAAGCATCACCATCGTAAATGGTTCTTCTGCTTAATGTATAAACTTGTGACCACAGAAAATCAGTTTACGTCTTGAATCAGAACTATATCGAGACTGAGACTCTGCCATAACTTACATTGGCCACCAGTACTGTAGTTCTCTGTTTCACTTTCATCAAAAACTTGCAGGTGCGGCATAGAAATAAGGCTAGAAGTTTTTTTTTTCTCCGAGCTTAGCATTGAAAGATTTCGCTCATTGAATATTTCATTGTAGAGCATTGTTCAAGAAAGTCTTTTTTATTGTACTCTGAGTATTCTTGAGTGTTTTTTACTTTTATTTCTTCAAGGAGTGGATGGTTTTTCTATACAGCAAAGCTTTCAAAAGTTATCATTCGGTTGAAAAAATGTCATATCATACTCACAAGACAATGACAAGACTCGAAGTCCAGCCGAATTGTTGCGTTTTTGCGAGATGCTGCTTTGAACTTCTTTTCGACTTCAAATCAATCGATTTATCATTTTCTTTCCACTATGAAGGGAAACTTTTCTGAGAGTAATTTGCACGCTAACATGAAATTCGGCATTTCTATAAAAGACAATTAAAAGTTGACAGCAAAAATTTAGAACTCTCATTTCTTTGAATTTACAATGTCTTTACCTTGCATCTCAATATAGCCATTGTTATGAAATAACTGGATGGTGAGACTGCCTTGTGACCCTTTGAACTGACATTTGAAGCACGGAAAGATAGAAGGAAAGATAAATGAAATATATTATTTCCTTCTTTCCAATCACTAATTTCCTATTGTTGTTTTACAAAACGATTTAATTAGGATGTGAACACAATTGTTCAACACAGCGCGTCACTGCATTTGATAGCGGCAGGTGCAACAATGAGACTCATGCCACATAATGTTACAACCTATGGCTAGTAAAATTGAAAAAGGAAACGTCTAAAAATGTTAAAAAAAAGATCTGGCATTGAGGAGGAAATAGTTCTTTGTAATATAGAAGAAAACAGAAGATCCACTCCGAAGATAATATCGTCTTCCGTAGTTAAGACGATTTACAAGCTAAAGAAAAAGGCTTGCTTCGTTTTACCGGTCTAATATGCATTCTTCATGACAATGAATTGCATAAGCTTACGACCTTGACTCCTAAGATAGAATTATTACCCCATTGATAGATCGTCCCACGCTTGAACGTCAACGAAACACGCACAAAGCTGAAGAAGCCGATAAGCTTTTTAATCCACCGGCCAATGAAAGACTCCTAATATTTTCCAAAAAAATCTCACTGAAGCGTCATTAACATTGTTCTTGATTTTCACCTTCACAAAAAATTAAAGCCTACCGCGTGCTGAAAACTGTTTTTCCTTTAAGAATAAAAATGGCTTTCTCTTCGACCAAACGAAAAAACACTCCCTCGCGATGGTGATTTGCAGCCGGCTCGTCTTATCAACCACAAATTGAGTTGTTAATTAGGGAAACGCGTCCCTATCAAAGAAAACCTTTGAAGTATAAGTGCAATTATCTGCTCATTGTAGCTGGGCGGTATATTAGTTATATCTGAGTAATCAAATTTGTCTAATCGCGAGAGTGGACGTTTATCCCCATGACACTCAGGAAAGCTTCAAACTTCTAGCGATATTAACGTTCGAATAAAATAATTCTGGAATCGATAAATTCAATCTGGCCCTGACCTCTTCACGAAGCTATGAATTATTGCGACTTTTTCCTTCATATCAAAAAGCCATTTCAGATTAGTCTGTGCGGCTGGTGACGTCACGAGGGGTGAGCTATAATATATAATTTACAAACAGGAAGGTTTAACCACTGCTGATTGATTTTCTTTTAGTTTTCAAAACCCTACATTAACTTCCCCGCACCACCGTGCGATTAATGGCTTGGCTTATTGAGTAAATGCATTAGGCCAGTTCTTATAAACGACGCTATCAGCACGAAGAGACTTCAGCATTACATAGATCAAACGCAACAGAACACACACTCTGCCAAGTACCGACACGTGGAACTCAAACTTACCCGAACTTGAGTTCCAAACAGTTAAAATACCTTAGCAATGAAACAACATAACACGAGACTCACCGCTTGCTTAGTTTCCATAGTTTTAGTTTTATATTTTCTTGGCCCTGTTTTCTCGGGAACTACTTGCAGTCTAAATCAAAATTCTCCTCGAGATGTGAGACCCATATGTCTGTTTGCAAGATGCCCTAGAAGGAGAAGATCAAACTCAAAGAGAACATTTAAGTATAACAAGGTAAGAAGTCAGATAGTGTTTGTTATGTATTTGGTTTTCTGGCGCAAATTATCCAAAATAACGCCTTCCACGATTGTCAGTTTAGGATAAGAAGCTATTCTCATATCTTTAAGAAAAAATATTAACTATATGAAGTCTGATGCGTGATACACAGCCTACAACTCCTTTTTTTCTTTCGTTCTCCGTGTAAGTGTATTTTCTTTCTTTTACTTAGTGGCAACGCATGATTCTATTCTTTATTGTCCGTTGTCTAAAACTGAATAAACACATGGGTGACGTCAGGAGCGCATAAAATTATTCTGTTGACTTAAAATATTCATAATCATCCTAACTTGCAAATAAATTTAAAGTAATTAGTGTCTGATTTCCTAAAGATGTCGAGGTCGGTAACGATAAGGCTTGGACTGAGAAAACTGGCTCACCAATGCGCTATAAAGCTCGCGTACCAACACAGCGGCAGGGCAGAGTTTTTTTTTTTTTTTTTTTTTCCACCATGAGTCCATTCATGCTTCATCATCGTAAATCATATCGTCTGCTACATTCAACAAATCTCCTGCCGGTGAAGGGAGAGACTAAATAAGATTGGGCCTCGTCGCTCTCGCTTGGAAGTATAGGGCGCCACTGGGTTGCATAGGGCGCCGTCTCCGCTTCTGCTGCAGAGCATATGGCGCCGTCTTCGCTCCCGCTGAGGAGCATGGGGCGCCACCTTTGCTCCTGCTGGGAAGTATAGGGTGTCTTCCATGGATCTCCTACGACCTCTGTTTTTGGCTGTTCTTTTTACCTGGCACTACGCAAAATTCCACTTGTTATTTTGGAAATAGTTGTGCACGTTTCAAAGAAATCACTACTAGTTAGGAGGTGAGTCGCAATACCTCATATTGCAGCACGGGATAAGATAAAGTAATGAAATGCTCTCGAGTTTACCAGTCGGCTGCACAAACGAGCGGGAATGCAGTGAGTCTAAAAATAGCATGTACGTAATGCTTAGCATCTGTTCTCAAACATTTGACCATTCGATTTTCGCCTATGGGCCTGTGTACATGGAAGTGGGGGACCCCAGGTAGGTGAGGTAACCCGCCTAGCTGTGGTCGAAAAATAAAACGCGTTTACATACAATCAAACGACCCCGGGGTGCTGGGGTGAGGTATCTTGAGGTTGTTGTTACGCTTGCAATTAGCTAGTTTGAGCATAGGTGTCCCAAGCTCACGTCTCGAGAAAGACGAAAGATTTATTCTTGGAAAGATATGTATTTATCCAGGAAAGCGTCACGCGTTGTGTTACGCGATGTTAGGTTACGCGAGAAACCATAGACTTAATACGCTATACGAAATAGTTTGAAATATAGTCGATTTACAACGCTAAACATTCCGAAATGTGAACATTTTACACTTATTGTGTATCCGTTGTGGTTTCTGGTGATTTCTGCCACGAAACGGCTGGGAAAGATACAAAGTTTCAAAACATACATGTTTCGCTTTTGAGCTTTTGAGCTTTTTGCCATGAACGCGACCCAAGGTAGGCGGGTTACCCCACCTTGAGACGCGAGTCATCCTTCTTATCGTGAACGTGATGAAGAAAAAATAAGAAATTATATGGACAGGCAGGTCACCCCACCAAGGCGAGTTACCTCACCTACCTGGGATCCCCCACCTCCATGTAAACAGGCCCTATACTCGGGACAAAATGTGGTAATTCTCCTGCGGCCTTCTGTACCACTAACACAACGTAATTGATCATCACAACACAAAGGCATGTATCCAAATAGTTGAGCATAAATAACCATGCATTTATAATAACCATTCCGTCCATTAAAAGAAAAAAAAATTAATCCATAGGATATAAGAGGTTTTATAACATAGCGCGCGTGCTTGTTCTATATAAGTCCTATCGAGCCGCTATGAATAAAATCTTTATTTGCGCACGGGCGTACGTAAAGAAGATGACGAGAGCATTTTTCTGCAAGTTTCCTGCAGTCTGTCTTCTCCAATTGCGCCGTGCACGGCAGCGCAAACATTGTTTTGAACAATCAAAACCCTTGATAACTTCGGGTCTTTGACTTTTAAAACATTTTTTCAGTGACACTTGAGTTCATTTAGCTTTGATTTTCTCCATTTCCCCCATAAATGTTGAGCTTTTCATCCACAGTTATCGGTTAACTGGATCAAATGTCCTCGCTCAAACCAAAGTATAAAGTGTGGCATTTTTTTGACCAGCCAATAGGGACGTTTGTTTACTTTTTTTGTGCGTTGTGAGAATTTTGCACTCTATCCGGCACAATAAAAGGCTTCTTCGCGCAGATCCATGTTGTCGCTCTGTTATATAGAATTTGCCCATGCTTTTTGCTGTGCGTATATCGAGTTATGGATGCACTTAGGAAGTTTAGAGAGCACTCAAAAAGCTAGAGTTGCTCTCACGCATTTTTCGTGCTCTCCAAACTTCCCGTAAATAACATTGCGCGCGTGCTTGCCCTATATAAGTCCTTTTGATCCGCTATGAACAAAATCTTTATTTACGCACGCCCGTACGTAAACAAGATGACGTGAGCATTTTTTTTCACCTGGCTTCAGAGTTTCCGTTCTGTTAAGCTGCAGTGCAGTTTTCCTTCTCTTTGAAATATGGAAGAAACCAGCAATTGCACCGTGCACGGCAGCGTAAACATTATTTTGGACAATTAAAACCCTCGATAACTTCAGGTCTTTGACTTTTAAAACATTTTTACTGACACTTGAGTTCATTTGGTTTTGATTTTCCCCATTTTCCCCGTAAATTTTGAGCTTTTCATTCACAGTTACCGGTTAAACCAAAGTATGAAATGTGTCGTGTTTTTGACCAGCCAATAGGGACGTTTGTTTAGTTTTTCAGGATGTGAGAATTTTGCACTCTATCATAATAAAAGGCTTATTCGCGCAGATCCTTGTTATCGCTCTGTTATAAAAGAATTTGCTCATGTTTTTAGCTGTGCGTATATCGAGTTATGGATGCACTTGGGAAGTTTACAGAGCAATCAAAAAGCTAGAATTGCTCTCGGCTGCGCCTCGGGCTACTCTTACGAATTTTTTGTGCTCTCCAAACTTCCCGCTTGCATCTATAACTCGATATACGCACGCTAAGCATGAACAAAATCTTAATTATCAACTAAGTTAAATGTCAGGATCAACCACACCCCTGTTCTTTTATTTAAATACAGGAAACCACAAAATTTTTTTAGCTATAACCGTCATAATTCTTTAAATTGGTGATCTAAGAAACAGTAATCATAACTGAACTTGTGGCTGGGATACATCTGCAAGATACATAAGGAAAGCTTGCAATACATGACTATTGTCATTAACTTTTGTGATTTCGTTGCTGATGCTATTCTTGTGTTGTTTGGATTTGTGGTTTTTGTTGTTGTTGTTGGTTACTTCTTTTGCCTACAATGCTCATCGGTAGATTGGAGTTTGCAACTAATCGATCCAGAATTTTAGTGCTTTCAAAATTATTGTCAGCTCTGGGGATGCCAAACATAAAATAACTTCCTATAGGGATCCAAGGATAATGCTTCGGAAAACAAAGAGACAAGCGATAAGCAACTACAACAACAAATAGAAAAAATAAGAAAGAAAATATAAGAAAGAAAAAAAAATAGCAGAAAAGAGATGGTAATGCAAGCCAGTCTAAAGAAGTTTCCATAACATTTTTTAGAGAAAAAATTTATACAGTTCTTGACATTTTGTGTTGAAATACTAAAATCATGCTATTTTCCATGTACACTCTTTAGCTCTTTAGCCTCTTTAGCTAGTCACAAGTTTCCAGTCTCTCGCGCCGCAAAAAGGAGGCGCCAGACTGATCGTTGGGACGATAAAAACTAAGTATCTCCACGACAATAACCGAGTAAATAAGTGCCGCGAAATTTAAAACTATGGTTTAACCAAAGCCGACGGATAATCGTCCTGGTAGTAAAGATAAATAAAACTATCAATATTTTTTATCAAATAGAGTTTGATCCGCAGGTAGATTTTAAATTTGTTTTTAGTTAGACGCCAGTATTTCATTTGTGCTGGCTTTCAGAATATACCCAATAGGCCTCTAAAAATTAATCCATTTTTATCTATTAAATATAGATAAATCCTTAACTGACATATATATATATATATATATATATATATATGTCAGTTACAGATTTCTTGCGTGAGTCTGTGGCGTAAAGTCAAAAACGATGTCACGGACATTTAAAAGTACATCCATTGCAACAATAAAATAGATTCATCTGGGCCTCATAGGTACTGCTATATTATATCACTCTTCTCGCTGGAAACTGACATTTGTGCGCATGGCAGAAGTTGAGAATGTCACAGGTTTTTCTACATCAGACTATATAGCAAGGAAATTTCATGAATTGAAGCAGTTAGGCTCTTTTATCTGCCACTTTTTGGCTTTATCTGTGTTTACTTTTTCCCCCACATTCTTGCTTTTAATGCACTTGTTTTCGTTTTTCTAACTTTTGATTTCTTTAAAGGCGCCTACGTTTATTCTCGCAGATATGTATTCAATGCCATTATTAAAAACATTGCAGATGTCATAAGGTGTATTATTTTGAAACCACTATTTCAATTTAATTTTAGCTTGGTTTATTTTAGAATCGACAGGCATAGGAAACAATTAGGAATCCTTTCTTCATAAAAAATAACAGTTCAAAAAAGAAAAGGCAATTTTTCATCGTTAAAAACCATTAAGACAGAGAGTTGTCGGAATATTCAATTAATGGACATTGTGAAAGATTGATTTCCTTTTGATTCCGGGCAATGTTTTACGGATGAATTCCAAGTTTATCTACTATCGAAGTCTGTTGTTTTTGGCTTCTTTTTTTGTTTTTATCGCACAGACTATTTACATCTCCAATCTAACATAGGGACTAATCTTTTCAACCACAAGCGCAATCAATCTTTTGCAAGGAGCATTCACTACCATTTATAATGGACGCTAGTTATGTAAACATCATTTTTTATAGATGTTCGCTACCTCCCTGTATTTCCTTCTTGAGGGAAAAATAATTCAAACTGATGGGTCAGCTGTTATTAGCTGGGAGTAAGGCACACAACAACATGCGTTTATGCAAGTCACAAATGGTTAGTAGCGTCATCTTTCCATTCATGCAAGTTTTTAATTACGTATTTGCGTAGTTTGCGCTTCCGCCGGTACAATAAAAGCTTTATTCTTCAGACAAGCCATAGAAATTACGAGCAAACCAATGGCGGAAAGTGTCAAAAGAAGGCAATTTTGAAGGTCGAAACAAAACTATACTATTTGATAAGTCATTCCTAATAGTCGCTCTAATATGGAAAACTTCTCGAAGGTTGTTAGTTAAATGGGTCGATGTTCATTTTATTAAAGAGGCAACAGGAATTCTGGGAATTCAGATCATTCCGCGCAGATGCTGAGTACTGTATCCAAAAACTTTTACATCTGAGACATATACAGGACTAATTAATCAAGAGTAACTTTGAATTTTTGATAACTTACTGTTACTTATTTCACTTGGAAATCAGCAGCAGCTTCCATATTGCTAGCCCATTATGGCAAAGCTCTTTCACTTAGTAACCTGGCCTTTTTATTTGACGCGTTATTTTCGCCGGTTAGGTGTCTTCTTCAAGATTTTGGCGAAAGGGTTTTCCCTTACAAAACAAACTAGGTAACTTAAACTGGAGAAGTGAGTCAAAAGTAATCGCAGATCAAGATTTTTCCGGAATAAGAGTAAACAAATATGAATTTTTAGCAAGCTTTAACCCTTTAATTCCCAGTGATTAATGTGTCACTTCTCCCTATAATATCTAGACATTATCTACGAAACAGTTCATGTGAATATTCAAACTTATCAGGTAAAAATTGTTATCTCCATCTAAAACCAAATTCTCATAACTTATTTACAAAGAGAATTAGCAATCAGATCTTGGGAGTTTAAGGATTAAATCAGATGAGTTTTGTCTCTGATTAGATCTAATCAGAGATATCGGATCCAATGTACAAAACTAACAGGAAGAATTATAAAAAATTTTGATTTTTTCTCCTGTGTTACCCTTTGGTGGTGTCCGGGGGGAGAGGTGAAGGCTCTCGGAGTTAACAACGTCTGAAAAAATTAACCGGCCATAAATTCAATTTTTTCTTTAGTACAACATAGAGGCAAAAAAGCTGGAAATATCGGCTTGAAATATTCGGAAACATATTGATTACAAGGTTGTACATCTCAGCCATCTTAAACACCACACTTATTCGTTTCATTGAGTTTCTTTTACAGCTGTTTCATTGTAATTTCTCGCCTCATTAACATCGTGAAAACTGCATGGCTTCATTTACGCTGGTTAATTTACTGAGTTACGATAATTTTAGAAAAGACTGTTTATGGAAGATGTAAAGAAGAGGAAATTAAAGTAACATTATTAAAAAGAATGTTTACCCTCGACAGCGGTATAAACGATGAGGAAAGTAAAAAAAATCTCGAAGCAAACAAAAAAAAAACCATTCGCGTCAGCGTCATTCTATTCTCTTCTGAAAATTCATGACAACTGAGGCCACTAAAATTTGACAGGCGTGTCAGTTGATGGAAATGACTCATGCTGGGAACATAATATTTATCAAAATTCAAAACGATTGTTCAGAAATAGATTATTTAAGCAACGATTAGCCGAACGTGCTAATTAAACAAGATTTGTTTAACGACGCCGCTAAGGAAAGAGGCTATTATGGTTTATTCGAACACAGATGTTCAGTTACCATAGAGAAAGCTATTTAACCCAATCAATTACGCACATTTTGAAAGGAAATATTCTCTGCGTGGTAAATTGATTTTAATATATGCCGCACTTTGAGTCAATAAAACGCGAGAAACGATATAAACCGATAACAACTGCTTAAGCACTCATACGTTTCGGGTCGAGCATTGAGAAGTTTCAACAAAGTCAAAAAAAGATCTCAGCTTGGAACTTCAACGACTTTAACGGTTACAGTGGTGAAGACTTACTAAGATCAGGCCTGAAATCAAAATGAAAAACGCTAAACAAACCAAAAGATTCTCCTTTTCAACCATGTTTCTTTTTTTGATAATTGTTGCGGCAGTCACTGCTAAAGCGACACAAAAAGACAGTTTTCATCAAATAGATGCCGCCATTGACGAGTACGCGGCCACGAAGAAACAGGCGCGCGGATGGAGAGTTTGCCACAGCGGGAAATGTTCTAAAAGCCGCGGCCGTAAAAGAGGAATGAAAAGGGTAAGCTATTAAGACATGCTTTTGGGAGCAATTTAAAACTTTAACGCGAATTAGCCGTTAGCAATGTTTTAAGGTGATCAAGGTGATTGAACGAATTGACTAGGGCCACCGAACATCACCAAGCGACAATTTCAACGACAAATTTCCTTTCATCGCCATCATTTCATTTCGGTGGAAAAAAAAAGACTTCACACTTGATTCTTTAAAACAGTAACAAAAGTTGATGAGGGCGAAGGGGTAAAAAGTTTGGCTATGGATTGAAAAGATCTGTTTTGAACTTTAGCGTCCAACCATTGGAATTCCAAGCTTCTGTTTACCGTTGCTTGTCAGTTTTTGTCGCGTTCTATTGACTTTTGAACGAAATTTCGTTACAGGCAGATCAACGAAACAGCGTCTTGATAAATTGGATGATTTCAAAAGTGAATGTTGACTTGATCTATTCTGGCTAGATTAAGGGGGTGTTGTTATCCTTTTCAAACCACTGACTAAATTAAGGTGGAAAGTATAACAGATGGTACGATAATCCTTTCAGTATGCTAATGAGAGGAGATGTTTTTGTAGGATCGGCAGACACTGTTTCACTTGGTCTTTCTTTCTTCAATACGATTGACTTCGGTCGCCTGTCATGTACCACAAGTTTGAATCCTTTCACTTGCAACCGAACTCATTAAGTCGCTAATTATAAGATCTATTGATCTTGCAGCTAAGTCACAAATGTTTACCCGGCATTGTTTATTCGGCTGAGATTAAAACTTTCACGAGAGGCAAGATATGCTAATGGTTGATATTCTAATCCAAACGCACAAATTATTAATCATCATTTGCAACGTTCAGCGGCTGATTTGAAAATCCCTCCCACCCAGTGTTTTGTTCAGCAGTTCTCAGCCTTCCCTTATTTTTATCATTATCTCCTTTTCTCAATTATCTAATAACAACGTGACAGACCAAGAAGCCTAGAAAAATTCCGACAAAAATAAAACGAATATTTATTACACATTTATGATTTCGAAATTACAACCTGTCTGTCTCCATTAAGTATCGCACTGGCAATGATCTACTCTCGCTTACGCTTGACACATCAAGAGAAGTGAGGGCGATATTTACATAACAAACAAGTAGGAGCAATTTTTATGAAACTATTATTGAAGGATATTGCAGTCCATTCAGCGACTAGAAGTTCTGTTTTAATTTAGGTAGTTGCAAGCTATCTTACAAGTGTTTTCTGAAAATTAAAAATAATCCATTTACTGAGAGAAAAAAAGGAATCTTAGGCCTAAAGCTTGGATAAGATAACGATTAAACAACCAAACAGTTGGTGAAAGAAAGGTTCCTGAGTGGTAAATGGCGCCTCATGGGCGGGATTTTTATTTGCATTACTCAAACAAAACAGTTAATTGCATTGAACTGAAATCAGCCAGGCGGAAAGAGTACCGTTTTTTTGGCGTAAGCAATCACAAGGATGGTTGCTAAAGGTTGGTTGTAAGATATCGGTCAGACATATATTACCGAGATGAATACGATTTTCATTTAAACTTGGTTTACTCAAAGAATGGCTTTTCGATTAAAATCGAAGGTTCATTTTTCAAAAGATTTCAAACTTAACTTCAACGGTCTCGAATAGATGCAAATTACAAAGGGATTTGAATGAGGTTTAACCAACCAAAATTGAAGAATTAGGCTGGGGTAAAGGAAGAAAATCGATCAGTTAATTCAAATATATTTTTAAAAATTGACTGAGTGTAATTGGACACAAAACTTTAATGACGAGGTAATTTCTTACATCAGCAGCCGACTGACATTGATCGGCCTCTTTCCTGACTGATTTACGTCTCAACAGCTCCAACTGTCTATCAGTTGCATACGAATATTACTCCATACACACGAATAGATATCGATGACTATTTAGTAAAGTCGAATGATCTTCTATCATCTATTTTCAAAGTCTTTATCCCAGCAATAGTGGCTGATTCAGCAGCTTTCAAGCAAGATGTTCATGTTGCCAGTCCGCAGGAATTTAAGAATGTGGTAGAAGTCTCCTCTCTTTCCAGTCAAGATTTCTTGTAGACATTATTATTTTATCCTTTATCAGGATTTATGTTTACTCGTAGACATAAATGTAGTGACGCTTATCTGAATTTTTGCAGGCTCGACCACATTTCAAAGAGGAGCTGCAAGATTTCCAAATCACCAGCAAAGAGGATATCGACATACCACCAGCAGAAGCAAGGACGTTAAAACATTGGAAAGACGACTTCCAATCGTAATTTAAAGAAACCTCTAAAACAGGTAAGCAAAAATTCATGTTATTACCGATCAACAAGAAAGCTACCCTACAATATTGTTTTTTCTAGGCAGGAGGTACCATGAAGGAGTCGCCAGTTTTTCTTTTTTTCTATTGTTGCAATGGTTTCTTTCCTTCTTTATGTACATATTTTTGTTGTTGTTGTTTCTTATTTTTGATTTTTCCTTATCATTATATTGCTGACTAGAAGGAATAGGATTTCTTTGTTCCAAAATGGCGCTGAAAATCAGCCATCAGGAGATAACCTTATGCCGAACGTTTCGCCATAGTCTCGCTGTGCTTACTATAAGAATAAAATTTCATTTAAGGTTTTAAAACTGTAGTTCATTACACAACCAACCCCTCTAGCCTTTCAACATACTTACCCCACCCCTCCTCCTGAACACTGAAATCTTATTTATACGCAGAATTTTCCCTTTTCTTTCTCCTTCTCATTCCAGATTGCCGTTTCACTATCTACTATATTTGTTTACTGGATGTCAAGTCTAAGTCTTCATATTGTTTAACAACATTTTGGAAAATATCAAGTATCGATGGTCTTCAGAACTAACAACTAATGAAAGAAAGCAAAGTATTAAAAAACTAAAAGATCTTCAAATTAACTTATGGTAGTAAAATTCATGTGAACACAATAAAAGTTATCGCTTTAAAAAAATGTACTTACGTTCTGAGTCTCGATAAATCAGCTACAATTGAGTTCTTATCACCGGCCCACCTCTAAGTCACGACGCAAAGCAAATGATAATAGTAATCCAATAGAAGAGAAGCTATTCAAGATTACCAGGTTACACTATTGATACAAATCAACTTGACATTGATGTGTATCTACTCGTATAGGAAAACATTATTATCAGAGGGTTTCATTGGTGTGATGACTTTTACGGCTAACGTTTAAAAGTTTGCTTATCTTAATTTCTTTCCATTACAGTTAAGGGAATTATTTTTATCATTAATTTTTTTACGACTACAACTTTGTTAATTTTTACGCCAAACGACTAAATTTTGTCGCTGTTAAACGGCTACTGGTAAACTCCATCGAGGTCTACTTATCAGTCAGTAACCCTCTTATCAATCATATGACTAGCTCCAGAGCCCTAAAGAGAGAATATCGGCTGGGAGGGGGGGGGTGAGGGGGGAGGCAACACCGCCCCATCAAGTACCCCCAAGCGGCCAACCATCGTGTCCCACTTACTTTCGCAGAATCTGTCCATTGTGTCTTGAATTAAATGGGATAATTTCCTCCAATCTACCATAGCATAAGATGTTCATTACAACATTCGAATGACTGCGACCACGCTTGGATCTCGAAATGAAAAGCGCTAAACATATCGAAATATTCTCTTTTTTGACGATATCTATTTTCCTATAATTTTGGCGTTGATTCAAGTCTTTATATATACTTGGTTTCTCACGGAATGGTTTGTCAGTAATTCTGCTAAAAATAAATATTTATTTAAATGGATTCCATACCTTCAACGTCCATTTCAATAAATGCAAACAAGAAAGGAAATTGGATTGGGTGTAATCAGCCAACAACAAAGTCCTGTGTTATTTTTAGGGTCGAGAGCCACTAGTTTCAAAGTTGAATCACTGTAGAGTGATACCCTTGCGAGATATAGTTGAATTATTTTTGTATTATCAGTCAGTTTTTTATAAGATACAATCAGAGTGCGTGCTTTTCCTGATTGACCTTTCAAGTTATTGAGACAAATAAATTTTAATTGATGTTTTCCTTAAACACTGCTCGCGTTCATCGAGCGCCATTACGTCAAGAACCGGATACGTGAGTAGAGCAAATTTCTTTGGCCAGTGCGCTTAAAGGATAAAAATATGCCATAAAAATTAACTAGAAATGAAGAGATTTGCGAGATGACAACAATGAACAGTATGTGTATTCACCATTAAGTTTATTCATTGCCTCGTTTACCCAGAGGAAAGGAGTGAGATTAGGCAGATTCTACTGAGGTTGTCTAAATGACAACCGGTTCCTCTCATTTTCGGCTTTAAACAGGAGAACTGATTGACATGTTGTTATTGCTCTGAATGGCCACGAGGAAGAAAAACATCTCGTCTCGTACGACTATGATTTGTTTGAAATTTTTTCTTGATCACCACTCAGTCTTGAAAACAAAGACAAGATTTGATAATTACCTGCTGATAACTGCGGCAAAATCTCTGCAATAGACCTTGAAATTCCCTGTAGCTTTTCTTTCGCAAATTTTGGTGTTCGCCTATTCGCCTTCACGGGCGTCACTTTTTGATAAAGAACAAGTATTTAGGGTTATTTGTCCTCAGTAAAATTTTCATTGTAACAAGTGCTTTACTCTAGAACATACATGTCAGTTTTTTTTGGTTTTTTTGGTTGCTTCACCATAGAGTCCTTCATTAACCAGGTTAAATTTCATCTGTTTACCAGCAATCTATGAATTAACATCCCAGACGATAAAAAAAAAACGATTTAGAGGAGTTCAAAATGAATAGGAAGCAGTTGAAATTAAACAAAGGAATGGTTATCCAAATAAAAAGTAAATATCTTGTTGACCTGAACTATTTTCAAATCAATGTATGTAGATACTGAAAAGTTCCCTTTATTAATCAACAATTATTACAAGTAAAGTCTAAATTTGGTCTGGCAAAAGTTCTCCCTTCTGTACGTGATCTGGCGGGAGAAACAGAGTTCTTTTAATTAAAGAGCATTGCTTGCCGAAGTAAATTACTCTCATTGTCGGTACGAGAGTGTTTAACACTCTGGAGGTACGATTTATCAAAGGGAACAGGTGGTACTTCTCTGGTATAGCTCTCACTGTACCCACGAAAATAATAAATTAAACGCGTCTTCTTCTAAACGAGCCAATTCCCGCTGGTATTCGCCGCTTTCAAAATGCTCTTAATTCACCGTGCGTTGATTAATGTTGTAATTTAAGGTATATAAGAGCTGTTATTCAATGTTTTATGAGAGTTATAGAACCTTCGCAGGATTATAGGTCATTCTGTCGGCCAGAGTCAATATTTGTAGTTGTGTTCAATTATGCGTCTTGCCGTTCTGTGTTTTCTATGTGCGTTGATTTGGAAGATGAGCTGGAGTTTAGAGAACCGAGGAAATTCTATGATAGCCGACGAGAGAAGCAACATCGACAAAAGAAGAAAGAATAGAGGCGACCGCCCTCCTTGCTGGTTTGGTAGGTGTAGGAGAAGACGGAGTCATTCATTGGACCCCTCAAAGGTAAATTTTTTGTTTGGTTTTTATGTTTTGTATACACCAAGAACGTTCGGATATAAATCATCTGCGCTTCTATTTATTCTTTGAACTCAAAATATATTTTAATAATGGAATAGGTCTTGCACAGATAAATGAAAGATAAAAGTTACCGAATAATTTGAGCATGATAGAGAAGTATTAGTGTTTGCGCCTACAAGAAGAAAGAAACAAGTTTCCAATAGTCTTACAACCGGTTTTTAAAAATGGGCTAACCAAAATAAGAGAAGAAGTCGCTTAGTTGCCTTCTCTGTCAAAAGGTAAGTACTGAAGTGATAAACGGACATATGTAAAATGATATACAGCTATGAACGTGACTTTCCTGTGGCTCGCTGAAGTCCTTAATTAGGTTTTGTAGGCCCATCGATTTTATAAGACGTTTTTTGCGCGTATTAAACTGCGGAAACGGATGTTTTAATTGATATGGGTTTGTATGACGCATTGTACAACCGGCAATAACTCAGTCAGTGTAATTAAGAGAACAGCCGGAAATAGGCTAAGATGTATAACGCATGTAATTGTCTCAATAGGTCATAGTTTTCCATGAAAAAAAGGGAAAGAGTGAGATGATCTCAATTCTTCTCAGTAGACTTTAACGAAACGTTTTATCCGTTGGGCCACACGGAAAAAATATAAACCATGGCCACTGTTTGGCGCGAAAAAATGCTTAGATATTTGTCCGCGGAAAATTACATCTTCCGAGAAGCGAGCAGTTTGTAAACGTTGAGGTCAGATGGTGTCCAAGGACAAATCTAGATGATTATCATCCTTGATATATATTTGCAACGCGCGGGACAAAATTTTTACAAACAGCCTACTCTTTGGTGTGTGAGAATTTTATTTTTCAGTGTTCTGTGCGAAGACTTTAAGAACAATGTCCTTTCTTCTGCAACCAAAACAACAACAACCAAAAAAAAAAACTCTTATTTTGAATTAAATTTTAAACGAAGGATTTCATTCACGTAAGGTTTGAAAGTTAGGGAATACCATTTGCTGGGGAATATAAAAGGATATTTCCCAGTTTTAATTGGGGTATATTCGGTCACATGACACGGTTAGACCAATCGCGCAAAAGGTAAAACATTAAACGCGGATTGTAAGTTCAAATAGTTTTTCGCATACAACATTTGGAAAACTGATAAATGAAAGCTGCTGTGTTTGTATCCTTTAAATTATTTCGCTTAGGATTAGGGTTACGTTAAAAATTTACCTAAAGCTTGGCGTCTAGGAACAAATATTGGTTTTAAGTACCATCAGTTTTATTGTAAGTATACATTTTCAGCGTAATCCAAACGAGACTTTGAAATTCCCATCTTTTTGTAAATTATAAATGTTATAAATCGTAAATAACCCTGTTACAATGAGGAATAGACATAATACATATTTTATGTTTTGTTCTTAAATAGAGCGAGATTCGACTACACGATGAAGCAAAGTCATATGACATCGACGAAGAGCTTTGATGTGACTGACAGAAGCTGTCGACTTAAAATTTCAAAACAAGAGAGGAAATTGTATTCACCTTGGTGGTATATTAGTTGTGGACTGAAAAAAGAAATTTAAAAGTACAGAGTATTTTCTGCGATTACACCATCAAAATAGTACCATTGATATCGTAATCATTCTTTTGTTTCATTTATTCATTTTTTCATTACCTTTTTACTTTAATTTGTCTTCATTCGCCTATGCATCCATTTTATTGTTGAAGTCGACGGAAACGTTCAGTTTAGGAAATGACCAACGATATTTTCCCAAAAATAAAATCCATCTTCTCTTACAAGGAATCATTGCAATTGTATTT